>NC_057755.1:7182251-7267723 GCF_004010195.1 Chiloscyllium plagiosum | reverse complement strand
GGGCAACAAACCAGAGACAACAACTCTGTTCATCCCAGCTGTAAGCTTCCTTCCTAGCTCCCTGAATTTCTACAAAAACTCCACATCTCGTTTCCTACCTATGTCGTTGGTGCCTATGTGGACTACGACTTGTGACTGCTCTCCTTCCCCATTAAGGATCCCAAAAACACGATCAGAGACATCACGAACCCTGGCACCTGGGAGGCAACACACCAACCGTGAGTCTCTCTCGTCCCCACAGAACCTCCTATCTGCCCCCAGTGACTACTGCACTGCTCCTCTTCCCCTTTCCCCTCTGAGCAGCAGGGACAGACTCTGTTCCAGAGCCCTATACCCCACTGTTTTCCCCTTGTAAGTCATCTAGACTAGAGAAGGGTATTGGCCAAGTGCAGGGAAGTGGAATTCGCATTGGTGGACATTTTGGTCGGCATGGACCGCTTTGGGACAAAGGATCTATCTCCTTGCTGTTGGACTCTTGACACTATAATTGCGAGTTGTGAAAATATGAAATGATATCAACAGGGAGTGCTGGAGAAGTCTGGACAGAGACAAAGAGAGACAGAGATATAGAGAGATACAGCGTTAACATCTCGAGTTTCATATAAATATTCTTTCAAACGTAAATGATGATCAGTGTACACAGGATCTAGGTCAAAATTTGAGCTCTAAATAGGATACAAAAGCTTGCAGTGTTTTTTTGAATCGTTTGACGATTATCAAGAAATGTATCCAAGGGGATTTCAGCACCTTCTGTAGCTCTGCCCTGAATTTGCTTTGCGTCATTGCATAGATGCATGTATTTGTACAAGAACTCAAATGGGTGAACAGATATCCAGTCTCAGTGGCAATGTATGGGGTGGAGGTATAGTGCATTTGGTCAAGCACAACCAAGGTGTTGATCAAAGAACTGACTGCAGATGTCATATTTAGCAATATAAAACTGCCTGACACCACAAAGAGTAAAACAATCGATTTCCTTCGATTTATCATTTCTGGATCATTCTGATTTTCAGCCTTCTGAATCCAGAGTCTCTTGCGAATAGTATTGCTTACTACAATATGTCTGGCAGTCAAACCATTAAATACAAATATCAAAATGAAAGGAATCCAAGTAACTAAAACATTTTGTAACCTGGAGTACATTCCACCTATGGGCGATGTGAGAAAGTTCACATTGGGACGGAATCCCCAGTGAATATTGTTAATTGTGTGTTGTTTTTCATATGCAAACCAAAAAGGGATGTTCCCTAAATATACCAGGACCGAGACAATTATTATGACCGTGGATGCAGATTTCACTGTGTTATACTTCGTTGTAAGTTTCTGACAGCATATAGCTATAAATCGGTCAAAGGTGAAGCAGACTGTGTACCACACCGACAGATACACATTGGTGCAGTTCATGTACAATATTAGCTTGATAACTACAGTGTAGAAAAGGAAAGAATTTGGCAGCCGTTTGTACAAAATGTGAAACAAAATGACATTAACGAGCATGACCATCAGATCTGCTGTGACCATCGCCAGCATGTAGACTGAAATACATTTGGAAAGTCCGCAGTTTCCTCTCGCGAGAATCACAGTGGCCAGGAGGTTTGCTGTAAGAAAGTGAGAAAAATAGATAAGTTAGAGTTCACACAAAATACGGAAGGTGATGATTAAGTAGCATTACCATTAGGTTATGAATAGATAAACACAAATTATATTCAGGCGATTCTGATACGAGCCTGAAATAGAAATTTGAATTTGAATTCATTAAATCCGAATTAAGTAAAATCTGAAATTAAGCAGCTAATGATGAAAATGGAATCATTGCCAGTGAGTGTTCAGAATAAGGTAGGTGAGCTTGCAGCATGAACTGGGACTTCGATGTTGTGGCCATTTCGGAGAAATGAATACAGCAGGGTCGGGAATGGATGCTGCAGGTTCTAGGGTTCGGATTTTTCATTAAGATCAGGGAGGGGGGTAAAAGAGGGGACGGTTTGGCTTTATTAGTCTAGGGCAGTATAACGGTGGCTGAAAGAACTTTTGACAACGACTCGACTACTAATGTGGTATCTGCTGAGGTTAGAAACGGAAGAGGAGAGGTCACATTGCTGGGAGTTTTTTTATAGGCCTCCACAAAGTTCCAGGGATATGGAGGAGAGGATTGGAAAAACGATTCTGGGCAGGGATGAAAGGAATAGGGTGGTCATTATGCGAAACTTTAACTTGCCCAACATTGACTGGGAATGCTATAACTCTAGTACGTCGGATGGATTAATTTTTGTCCAATGTGTGCAGAAGGGTTTCCTGACACAGTATGTCGAAGGGCCACCAAGAGGGGAGGCCACACTGGATGTGGTACTTGGGAATGAACCAGGCCAGGTGTTTGATTTAGTTGTAGGTGTGCACTTTGGAGAGAGTGACCATAATTCGGTTACGTTTAGTTTAGCGATGGAAAGGGATAGGTACATGCCACAGGGCAAGAGTTATAGAGGGGGGAAGGGCAATTATATTGCATTTAGGCAAGACTTAAGAGGCATAGAATGGGGCAGCAAAGTGCAGGGGATGGGGGCAATCGAAATGCGGAGCTGTTTTAAGGAACAGGTATTATGTGTCTTTGATAGATATGTCCCTGTCAGGCAGGGATGAAGTGAAAAGTTAAGGGAACCGTGGTTTACTAAAGAAATTGTATCTCTTGTTAAGCAGAAGAGGGAGGCTTATATGACGCTGAGACGAGATGGTTCAGATGAGGCAATGGAGAGTTACAGATTAGTCAGGAGGTATTTAAAGAGAGAGTTAAGAAGAGCAGGGAGGGGACATGAGCAGTTTTTAGCAAATAGAATAAAGGAGAACCCAAACACTTTCTATACGTATGCAAGGAATAAAAGGATGCCGAGGATAGGAATAGGACCAGTCAAAGACAGAAGTGGAAAGTTGTGTGTGGACCCTGTGGAGATCGAAGAGATGTTAAACGAATATTTATCATCTGATTTTACTCAGAGAAAGGAGAATATTGTAGAGGAGAAGACTGAAATACGGGCTATTATACCAGAAAGGTTTGAGGTTCGTAAGGAGGAGGTGTTATCAAATCTAGAAGGTGTGAAAATAGATAGGTCCCCTGGGCCGAATGGTATTTATCCGATTATTCTCTGGAAAGCTAGGGAGGGTATGGTGGAAGCTTTTGTCTTGATCTTTCAGTCGTTATTGTCTACAGGTTTAGTACCAAAGGACTGGGGGATTACAAATGTTGTGCCCTTGTTCAAGAAGGGCAGTAGAGGTGACCCAGGTAATTATTGATCAGTGAGCCTTATGTATGTTGTAGGAAAGATTTTGGAAAGGATTATAAGAGACAGGATTGATTATCATCGAGCAAGCAACAATTTAATTTGACATAATCAGCATAGTTTCGTCCAGGGCAGGTCGCGTCGCACACATTTCATTACGTTTCATTTTTAGAAGGTGACCAAGCATATGGATTTGGGTAGGGCAGTTGATTTGATGTGCGTGGACTTCAGCAAAGCCCTTGATAAGGCTTCACGTGGTAAGCTTTTGGAGAAAATGCGAAGACATGGGTTTAAGGGTGATTTAGCAGTTTGGATCATTCACGGGCTTTCTGAAAGAAGGCAGCAAGTGGTGTTTGATGGAAAATATTCAGCCTGGAGTGGAGTCCTGTTAATACTGGTGTGCCAGAAGGATCTGTTTTTGGACCGCTGCTGTTTGTCATTTTTATAAATGACTTGGACACAGGTATAGGTGGATAGGTTAGTAAGTCTGCGGATGACAGTAAGGTCGGTGGAGTGGTGGACACTGTGGAAGAATGTTGCAGGTGCAGGAAGACTTGGATAAACTGCAGGACTGCACTGACAGGTGGCAAATGGCGTTTAATACAGATAAGTGCGAGGTGATTCACTTTGGGAAGAAAACAGCAAGGCAGAATACTGGATCAATGGAACGATTCTTGATAGCGTGGACGTGCAGAGGGACCATGGAGTCCACGTACATATAACCCTGAAAGTGGCCACCCAGGTTGATAGTGCTATTAAGAAGGAGTTTTAGGTTTTATTAGTAGAGGAATTGAATTCTGGAGCCTTGATGTCATGCTAACACTGTACAAAACGCTGGTGCGGCCTCACTTGGACTATTGTGTACAGTTCTAGTCGGCCCATTACAGGAAGGATGTGGGAGCGTTGGAAAAGGTGCAGGGGAGATTTACCACGATGTTGCCTGGTCTGGAGGGAAGGTCTTATCAGGAAAAGGCTGTGGGACCTGGCGCTGTTCTCATTGGAGAGAAGAAGACGAAGAGGGGATTTGATAGAGACACACAAGATGATCAGAGGATTAGATACAGTAGACAGTGTAAGTCTTTTTCCTCGGATGTTGACGTTGGCTTGTACAAGAGGGCATAACTGCAAATTAAGGGGTGAGAGATTTAAGACAGATGTCAGAGGCAAGTTCTTTACACAGAGAGTGGTAATGGTGTGGAATGCCCTGCCTGCCAATGCCGTTAACTCAGCCACATTAGGGGCATTTAACAATCCTTGAATAACCATCTGTATGATGATGATGATAGTCTAGGGGGATGGGCTTAGATTAGTTCACAGGTTGGTGCAGCATCGAGGGCCATAGGGGCTGTTCTGTGTTGTATTCTGTCTGGGTGAATCACATTGTGGTTTCACAATTGCTGTTCCCCAAACCCCAAGAAACTACAGAGAGTCGTGAACACAGCCTAATCCATCACACAAAGTAGCTTTTCATCTATTGGCTCCATCTACAGTTCCCACTGCTTCAGAAAATCAACCCATTCCAGTTACAATCTCTTCGACCCTCTTCCATCAGGCAGAAGGTAATAGAATTCTCAAATTCTTAATTTAAAGTTGTTCTCTTTTTCTGTGCATCTTCTCTGCAGCAGTAGTTCTGCATACTTTGTTGTGTTGGATTCACCAAGTGCACTTTTTTTCTGGTATCCTCTGCCTGCACTTCAAATAAAACGAAACCTTTCACTGTACAAAGGTGTATCAGACAATTGTAAATCAAATCAAAGAAATTAAAATCAATACTTCAAGCGGAAGCCTCACCACTACTTTAACAGAATCAATGCGAGATGAATAACGAGGGCTGTCTCACGTCCCAAGAAGTAAGAAAGAAAATATTTAAAGAAATAAATTAATTCTGAAAAGATTCTCTTTGTTGGGCGGTCATTTTTCTACGTGAATCAATAAACAGGTTCTACAGCTCAATGCACATATCTCTGTTTGCATGAAATTAGGATCATAAACATGGGTAGTCCATTCATCCCCTCGAGCTTGCTATGCTATTCAGTAAGATCCTGCTGTTCTGCTGGGTTTTGAACTCCACGTTTCTATTAATTTCAAATAACCCTCGATCCCCTAGCCAAATAGGAATCTATCAACACCGGTCTTGAAAATATTCAACTATTTTGTCTCCAACACATCCTGACGCAGTGAAAGCCAAATTCGTATGATCCCGAGAGAGAGAGATAGGGAGAGAGAGACAGAGAGACAGAGCGACAGAGAGATAGAGAGAGTAAGAGAGACAAAGGAAGAGAAAAAACTCTCATCACTTGCTCAAAGTGTGAGTCCCAACTTTAAAACAGTGAAAGCAAGACACTGGGACACATTTCTCCACACAACGAATGGGAGAATTTTAGAACTCTCACAAACTCGATCAGTTTTTCGTTTTCAAAGAAAATTGATAATACTTTTGTTAAACTGGACGGGCTGAAAGCAAGTCAATTTAGTTAAGTCACAGACTAAAGATTACTTCATTGAAAGGAGGAACAGGCTGTACAGGCAGACTGGCCTATTGTGTTCCTATGTACATTGTTACATAAGGATTCACAAAGTGTTCAACAGCGAGTATTAGACAACAAGATGTAGTAATTAAATAAAATGAAGAACAGTGGATGATGGAGATCCGAAAGAATCAAACAAAAGCCGTTTCATAAACGCAGCTGGGAAGGCTGGATATGTCGAGAGAGAAACTGAGTTAAAGTTTCTAGCCCAGTGATCCTTTTGCAGAACATACCTGGAACACCAAAGGCTGCAAGCATAGGATAGAAGATATCCTTTATCTGTAAAATTATAGGACGCACCATTCTTCAGAAGAATGCTCACTTTATGCTTCGTTGTATCCTTTAGATGAGAATGGTTGGGAGCTGTAACAGGGCTTCCTTTTTATAGCATAGTTGTTGACCAAGTGTGAACTTATGTTTTTAATTGGGCAATTAACATCAGTTCAGTTCACGCAGACTAGCGGTGGAGACGTTGCCCAAGAAACATTTGCAATCAGTCTTCATCACAAAGAAGAATATTGGTGAAGAAGTGTTGAATTATAACGTGACGAGCAACAATAAAGATCATGAAAGTACCAGATGAACATTAAAATAATCTACTTGTTGAATTAGAAACAGCCACAACTGTTCCTGCAGACCCTTCCTTCTCAACATCTGGAATACTGGGATTGATTGGGAAATATCCAGCGATGGATGATGAAAGGGGGGGAAAGAAACACTCAGAAAAAAAGAGAAAGTAGAATGGTGAGATAGTGAAGAGTTTGGGGGGGGGCTGGATGAGTGAGAGCACGGAAGGTGAGTGAGAACAAGACAGAGGTCATCATAACTAAATAAAGAAAAATAAAGAATCAGTAATCTGCCAATACTTCTGCTGCCCACTAAAATCCAAATAGCCTCATCCTGAGATCTCCATTTATTGCAACCAATACATCACCGACCTCACTCTTATTGTTACTGGATATCCTAATATATCACTGACCTCGACTTTATTGTCACTCTCCGTCCGGATACATCACCGACCTGTCTTATTGTTACTGGATATCCTAATATATCACTGACCTCGACTTTATTGTCACTCTCCGTCCGGATACATCACCGACCTGTCTTATTGTCACTGTCCATCCCGATATATCACTGACCTCAATCTTATTGTCACTATCCAAACGGATGCATCAATGGCCTCGATTCTATTGTCATTCTCCGTCGAGATACGTCACTGATCTGACTTCTATGTCAACCTCCATCGAGACAATTCATTGACCTCTCACTTAATGTCACTTACATTGACACTCCTGTTCTCTTGGATTGTGTTCTCCGGTTCGAGATTCTCCCATGTTGTGAGGTATTATCTCAACATTAACCCCATCATGCCCTTTCAGAGATCTTCAAGATGTGATCACTCATACATGGCTGAGATGAGGATTTTTTTGTTTTGCTGAGAATGTTGTGAAGCATTGGAAATTCTTGTTGTAGAGATTTGTGTGGGCAGCTGTTTATCTGGAAGTGGCAAGTTCTTGACCATTCGGGCATGGAGCATGGGTAGGAAAGTGGATGTGAGGAATGTCATGATGCAATTGAACGACAGGGCAAGGTCGAGGGTCTAACTGGCTACTCCTGCTCCCATATCCAATGGTTTCTGCAGTCTTGTTAACTTAACTACCCTATTTTAAGCTTTTCAACTTCTCCAGATTTGCGATTTTTTTTCAAGAGGGAGGGAATCACTTAATAACATTGTTGCTGCATCATTAGTCAAGAAACAGTGACAATATTCTGTAGAATCGAGTTCAAATCTCACAATGAAAAACGATTGCATTTTAATTTTTCAAGCATTCTGATGACCACGTAAGTGTTGCTCGCTGTCAGAAAATCTATCTGGTTCACTAATGTCCTCTAAGGAAGTGAATCATGAAGTCTTATATGTTCTGATCCCCATGTTAGTCCAGTACTAGAACAATGAGTTCGACTCTTAACTGTACTTTTGGGATGGGCAATAAATGAATGTGTACACAACAACACCCACATCCTGTGAATGACTGAAACCAAAGATGATAATCTTCTCCAGCAAATCCTGATCAGTCTTAGCCAACTTCAAATAGTTATCTCTCACTTAGCTTTCGGTTGCTTGGGTTTTGAATTGACTTCGGAAGTGGTTATACATATCTCTCAACCACAGCAAAAAGCTGGAGTTCTCTCTCCCTATTTACCTTTGCCAATGGTGTGTTTACGTGATGTTAGTATTTGGAGCAGTTGATGTTTAGCGGTTAAATAGTCTATTATTCTGTTATCTTTCCCAAAAGAATTGAGGTTATGCTAATTCTCCTTTCTTTTGTTCGTATATTAACTGGGTGTAAGAATAAAGTGTGTTTTGATTAACGTCGAGTAGCATGTGGTGAAACAGGAAGCAGATATGAAATCAAAAATGTATAGTTTCACCAGAGGAGATGAAGTGTTAGTGCTGCTAGAAGTGGTGGTTGAACATTTAAAAGACAGATTTAGTGGGCCATTATCAAATGAAAAGGAAATTGAGTCAGGTGAATTGTGTCATGTGAATATACTGAAATGTTATTTTGACAGGGAAGAAACACAAAAGTAGAAAGTAATATTTGTTATAACGTGGACTGAAGAACAAAATTCGCATAAATTTGAATTTGATATTCTTCAAATTAAATTGAAGAACGAGGGAATTCGCTATAATTGGAATGAATTTTGGAGTTACCTTACAGAGGAATTTGAAGTGACCTGAAAGAGTTGTAAAATTCATATGGAGAGGTATGCGAGAATAAGCTGTGAAGTTATAACATGATTATTCATGATGTCGACTACTGAAATGCTGCTCCAGTTTTAAAAAATCCTTATCGAATTCATACGGAAAATTGGCTCTAGTTCAAAGAGAGATTGAAAATGTGCCCAAAGGCGATCTGAATGCAGCAATCACTTCTCTAGATTCCCACAGAGTTCTAGGATATACCTGGTTGGTCCTGAACATTTATCGAGGAGAAAGTGAGGACTGTAGATGCTGGGGATCAGAGCTGACATGGTGTTGCTGGAAAAGTGCAGCAGGTCAGGCAGCATCCAAGGAGCAGGAGGATCGACGTTTCGGGCATAAGCCCTTCTTCAGGAATGAGGGCTTATGCCCGAAATGTCGATTCTCCTGCTCCTTGGATGCTGCCTGACCTGCTGCGCTTTTCCAGCAACACATTTTCAGCTCTGGACATTTATCCACTTTTACGCATTTCAAAATATCCAGCACTTCCTCTTCTGTAAAATGGACATTTTGCAAGATGTCACCATCTATTTTCCTACAGTCTACATCTTCTATATTCTTTTCCACAGTAAATACTGATGCAAAATACTCGTTTAATATCTCCTCCACTTCCTGTGGCTCCACATAAAGGCCGCCTTGCTGATCTTTGAGGGGCCCTATTCTCTCTTCAGTTACGCTTTTGTCCTTAATGTATTTGTAAAAACCCTTTGGATTCTCCTTAATTCTATTTGCCAAAGCTATCTCATGTCCCCTTTTTTCCCTCATGATTTCCCTCGTAATTATACTCGTTCTGCATTTTATACTCTTCTAAGGATTCACTCGATCTATCCTGTCTATACCTGACATATGCTTCCTTCTTTTATTTAACAAAACCCTCAATTTCTTTCGTCATCCAGCATTCCATATACCTACCAGTCTTTCCTTTCACCCTGACAGGATTATACATTCTCTGGATTCTCGTTATCTCATTTCTGAAGGCTTCCCATTTTCCAGCCGTCCCTTTACCTGCGATCATCTGCCTCCAATCAGCTTTTGAAAAGTTCTTGCCTAATACTGTCAAAATTGGCCTTTCTCCAAGTTAGAACTTCAACTTTTAGATCTGGTCTATCCTTTTCCATCACTATTTTGAATCTAATAGAATTATGGTCGCTGGCCCCAAAGTCTCCCCATTGACACCTCAGTCACCTGCCCTGCCTTATTTTCCAAGAGTCGGTCCAGTTTTGGACTTCTCTCATAGGTGCATTCACATACTGAATCAGAAAAAAATTCTAGTACACACTTAAAAAATTCCTCTGCATCTAACTCCATAATACTATGGCAATCCCAGTCTATGTTTGGAAAGTTAAAAACTCTCTGTAATCTCCCTTCTGAATCTCAACCATTTCCCTTCTTGTGTCGTTGGTTCCAATGTGGACAATGAGTTCTTGCTGGCCCCTCTCCTCCTTGAGTACATTCTGCACCCTATCTGCGACATCCTTGATCCGGGCACGAGGGAAGCAACACATCATTCTGATTTTTCTCTGCTGGCGACTTAAACGTCTGTCTGTATCTCGGACTAGAGAATCCCGTAACACCCGACGCACCCCTCGTTGCATTAGAGCCAGCCTCAATACCAGAAACCTGGCTGTTCATGCACGTTCCTCTGAGAATCCATCACCCGCTACATTTTTCAAAACAGCATACTTGTTTGAAATGCGGATAGCTACAAAAGACTCCTGCACTAGCTGCCAACCTCTCTTACCCTTCCTGGAGTTAACCCATCTATGTGACTGTATCGGAGACTTTTCCCCCTTCCTATAACTGCCATCCATCATATGCTGTCGCTGTTGAATATTCCTCATTGCTTCTAACTGTCTGTCCAACCAATCCATTCGATCTGATAAGATTCGCAACCAACAGCATTTATTGCAGATATAATCCGCAATAACCCTTCAACTCTCTTCAAACTCCCACTTCCGGCAAAAAGCGCATATCACTCTACTAAGCGCCATATTTGCTCCTTCACAATCTACAGACCCAGAAAGTAACACCGTCTAATTCCTCTACAAAACACTGCATCAGGTTAAATTAATAGTTATGGCTTATATTTTAAGTTTAATCAAGAGACATATCACAAAAATCATATAATTAAGAAATAACCCACTCTACTCACTGCTGCAAACTTTCTGTAGGCCACAGTTAAAACAATTCACTTATCTAATTCTATGCTCTGAACTTCGCCCAAACAGTTCTGCCACACATAGAAGGAACATTTGGATCATCTATCTGAATTCTTTGATCGACTTTAAAAGGCCGGCTTGGTAATTAACCTGGCTAAGAATGAGTTAACAAAAGTCCAAGTCACTGGATATCGGTTTGCTCGCTGAGCTGGAAGGTTCATTTTTCACCACTATAAGGAAAGGACATCACCAACCCATGGAAACCCAAACATATAAATGGAAAGCAGGAAACACCAGCAGCAATTTTTTCAGAGGCTCACTGAAGATGTTGCCTAGTATGGTGACGAAACGTCTGAAAATTGACCTTCCAGCTCAGCGGGAAAACCTACATCCAGAACCTCAACCTGAGCTACGAATCTTCTCAAAACTTGCTAAGTCCAAATCATATTATTGGACATGAACAGATGACTAAATCAAGGCCATGACATTAAAGAGGAAAGTGCTATGATTCCTGGGACTGAGTAGCTTTGTTCAAAGATCCATCCCAAATGTTACCCGTATCTTTGCTGTTTTGACTGATCTGTTGCAAAAGTCCAGGAAGTTTCAGTAGGCTGGGTAACGTCAAAAGTCATTTGGCATGCTGAGAGCTCCGTTAACATGCCTCAGCGTTAACCACACTTAAGCCATTCAAAGTGGCTATCGTTGCGAGTGTTGTCGGTGTTAGTGCTGTACACTTACAAAGTTAATGACAAGAATAGAGAGAAAAACTTCATGGACATTTTTACAAAAAGCTAAATATTCATCGACAAAACTATTCCTCAGGTGAGATGGACATCCTTTGTTTTGTATTGGGGTTGCAATATTTATGTTGCAGTAATGTGTCTGACACAATTGTATATTCTGATCAAAACCCCTTAACGATTTGGGGAAAAAAGATTAAATTAACAGATTGATAAAATGGAGATTATTTTATAGACATTTAATTTGAAAAAACTATACAAGTGGCTGGTTCAGAAACTGTAATTGCGGGTGCATTGTCATGACGTTGATGAAGGAAGACAAAGGTGGAAGAGATGGACTGATATGCACTATAAAAAAATCAAAAGTTTGCATGCTTAGAGTCAAATAAATGTATATGTGTTGTAGTGTACTAATATCGTGGGGCTAAGGGTTTTTGTAAAAACGAATACACTTTTGTATGTTAATGGTTCATTTTCTTTAGGGTGGGGAGTGTGATGATACTGTAGTGTTGAGAGATGGTTTCTGGTCTTTTCTTTGAAAGAACACATTAAGCCAGAGATACAGAAATGTCTCTTCCAAGCCAATAAACAGTTTGGGAGGCTCAGGTTTTCTTTTATTATTATATAAAATTAAAACAATAGTGGTGGCTGAGATGTAGAGAGTCACGTTCAGACAGAACAAGTGTCTTTGTTCAGCATTCTGTTGTTGGGTTTTGAAATTGTCTGTGGAAGCTGTTATACATCTCTCTCAGCCACAGCAAAAAGCTGGAGTTCTCGTGCTCTGCTTTGGTGTTCTATTCTCCTGACTGGAGAAATATTTTATGCGAGACAACCTGTCTTACTGAATTTGCCTTTGCCAAGTGTGTGTTTATGAAATATTACTATTTTGAACTGTTGCTGTTTAGTAGTTGAACAGCCTATTCTTCTGTTCGATTTTCCAGTTGAGATAAAACTACACCAATTCTTCTTTCCTCTGTTTGTCTTGTAATGTTTTGTTTAATCAGATATGTTTTGTTAGCAGCAGAAAAGCACGACCACTCGAATGACATCTGGAACAAAGCACCTTGCACTTGTCCTTACATACGATAAAAATTAGAGTCTCGGCTACCTCCTTGATATATTTAGTTTGGTCCATAATAATGATTTTAGAATCTGCTCCACTCGCCCTCTCAGTCCTTTTGCCTTTTTCAGGCGCTTGTTGTAGGGATTTGATTTGTGAACATTTTTTGTTCCCTCCAAAATGTAGGCAATGAGGCTTAATTATCATGAAATGAAATGCCCCATTGCAACATCATTCAGTAAGAATGACACATTATTTTATTTTACAGTGCACCTCCTCTGGTTTCACTCTCCTTTTAATTTCTATCCATTTATGAATGTCAAAACCGTGTCCCTACTTCCTGGTGATGCATCATTTTTGCTGATATTAAATGTCAGGGTTCCCAGATCTGTTTGTAATTTCTCATCTTTCACAAATGCAAGTAAATGCCTTTAAACTTCAGGGGTTTTTTTTGTACAAGCAGCTTGCAGCCCCCCATTTCTTCAATAGAATAGCTATCATTCTTACTTTTCAGGACTTTTCAGTCTTCCAAGAACACACCAGAGAGAGAAATTCCTGTCTCTATTGCTCTCGCTATCCATTCTCAGGTCAGAGCTACGTCCCTGAGTCCAATAATGGTTGCAGTGAAGAAGAAGATTATTAAGCCCATTAATTATGTACGAGCTCTCTGAATGAGCAATTAGATCGTGCCGTTCTCTTACTCACTTCTGTGTACTTTTTGAATTAACTACCTAAATTCATCTTGGATGCTGCAAATGAACTAGCCTTCAGCGCACTCGGTAACAATTTGTTCTTAAAGTCTAACAACTGGTTTCATAGAAAAGTTTCTCTGCACAGTACTGTTCCTGATATCACTAAATGCTTCCAAGTTTGCTCTCTCTTTCTCATTCTCTTCAGAACCGAGGAGACTACACCTATGTACTTCCTTATAATCCATCCACATCTGTTCCGGACCAGGTCCGACTCCTGAACACATTTTCAAGCAGGTAGCCCAGACCTTAACTTTGCTATTTGATTTATGTAAGTGTATAGCCGACTTTTCAGCACAGACTTAGCTGGGCAAACTATTGAGTTTTAAACAAAACAGTCTTTATTTGCAAGATTACAGAACCAACCACAAAGATCAGAAAATAGAATAGCGAAACTTATCATTTCCAATCAGGACAGGCTATGCCGACTTAATTATGCTGTTCCAAAATACTTGCAACAATCCCAATAAACATCTCTTGGCACAAAAAGCAAAAACGAAACAAATTCTTACGGGGTCAAAGTCAAAGGAAGAGAGACAGTGGCACTTTCTCACGCAGACTGCAGCTGAACTCAACTGACTAATCTAAACGAACGCTAGCTCCGCAGCTAGCTGGCCATTCCCCTTTGATTATAGCGGTATTTTTTAAGACTTGAAAGATCTCCACTGGAGGCATTTTTTGTTAGGTGGACATAAAAAGGGCAATAAATTATCCATACCCAGTCTCATTGGAGCCTGGCCAACTAACACCTACCAGAAAAGTGCTCAGTGTTACAGTAACCTTGAGAAAGGATGAGCTTCATCACACCTCCCTGCTTGTAAAAAAATGAACCATCAATATCCAAAGACGCAATATCTTTCAAACCCTCCCCCCCCAAAAAACGTGGTTACCACCGTAAAGCGCACATATATATTCACTGACAATATACATGCAAAATGCACAACTACATTCGGATTCAGTCCGTGGCACTCCCAGCACCGAACGCCGTTGTATCACATTCAAGTCTCGAAAATGCATCGGCAATCATGTTTTCTCGACCCACCACAAGCACAGTTTTCAAAGTGAATGGCTGTAACAACAAGTTCCATCTAAACACTGGGGCATTCTTGTCATTACATTTCTTCACAAACTTGGCTAGGTAATGCTCAGTGCAAACGATTGTCTCAGATGCGTTTCTGGTGCCATAAACAATGAAATGTTGTATTGCTATAACAAACATCAAAGCCTCCTTCAAAACTGCCGATTATTTCTGCTGATGAATGTTCAGCTTCCTGCAGCAATACCCGATAGGTCTTTCTATCTTCTCGTCGTCTTCCTGCAGGAACACAACACGAATACCCACATCACTTGCACCGGTAGCCGCCTTGAAAGACTTTGTGCAATTAGGTGTGGTTCATAGGATGGCAGTGGTTAACACAGTTTTCAGACTGTCAAACGCCTTCGGACAGTCCGCTATCCACTAAAACTTCTTGCCTTTCTTTGGCAATTCAGTGAGTGGAGCCACACTGTGAAACTTTGGCACAGACCTTCGATAAAATTCGCTCAATCCCAGGAACTGAGAGTACTGCTCTTTTTGACGATGGTGTGGGAAATTTCCCAATTGACTTTGTTTTCGCATCCCGTGGGGCCATTTATCCGTGTCCAATAACGTGGCTCAGGAAACTGACTCAGGCTTTGGCAAATTCACTTTCAGTCAGGTTTATCACCAAGCCTGCCTGTCGAAGACGATCAAACAAATCCTTCCATGTGTGTCTGAAAACCACCAGATCATTTATGTAGACAACACAGTTGAGTATTCCGACATTGACCTTGTTGTTAGTCTCTGAAATGTGGCTGGTGCGTTTTTCATATCAAATGGCATGACTTTAAACTGATACAGTCCATTCAGTGTTATGAAAGTCGAAATTGCCTTTTCTCTTTCTGACCAAGGTACCTGCCACTATCGTCTGAGCAAGTCTAACTTAGAAGTATAAGTTGATTATACCTTTTCAACATAGTCTTCCAAACGCGGAATCCGATATGCATCAGTCTTTGTAACTGCATTTACTTGGCGATAGTCCACACAACCATTGGGTACCATCTGGCGCCAGAGACCCGGGTTCAATTCCCGACTCAGGTGACTGACTGTGTGGAGTTTGCACATTCTCCCCGTGTCTGCGTGGGTTTCCTCCGGGTGCTCCGGTTTCCTCCCACAGTCCAAAGATGTGCAGGTCAGGTGAATTGGCCATGGGAAATTGTCCACGGTGTTAGGTATGGGGTAAATGTAGGGTATGGGTGGGTTGCGCTTCGGCGGGTCGGTGTGGACTTGTTGGGCCGAAGGGCCTGTTTCCACACTGTAATGTAATCTGATCTAACCTATACGTTGGAGTATGCATTCAATATCTTTTTAAACCTGTGCAGTATTTAGAGGGTTTTGCTTATAAGGCCGTTGCTTAATCGGAACAGCATCTTCTATATCTATGTCGAGCACAATTACGTTCGTACTTCCCAGTTTACTTCCGCATATCTCCCCATACGATAGTAATACCACTTTCAGGTCCTTTCGATTTTTGACAGCAAGATAACTCAAAAAGTTATGCCAATTTTTGACAACGTCTTCATTGATTGTCCAACTCAGAATCCTTTGAATTTATTTTTTCAATCTGTGTTGTAATCATTAACACCGCTTCCTCTTTTTTTAAATAGATTAGAATATCTATAGTGTGGAAACAGGCCCTTCAGCCCAACAAGTCCACAGGTAACCCATAACTTAACTTTGATATTTGATTTGCCTAAGCGTATAAGGGCTTTTCTCGGATAGAATTAGCTGGTCAGACTACTGAGTATTAAACAAAATACACTTTATTTTCAAGCTTAAGTAATCAAACACTAAGAACGGAAAATAGAATACCGAAACTTATCCTATCTGAACACAACAGTCTATCCGGACTTAATGATGCTGTTCAAAAAATATTTGCAGCAATCGCAATAAACATCTTTTGGCACAAAAGGTAAAAATGATGCAAAGCCTTAAAGGTTCGAAGTCAGAACATTGAGACAGTGGCAGCTTCTCACACTCACACACACACACACACAGCCACACAGGACACAGACACACACACACACACTCACACACACACACACACACACAGCCAAGTTATGCCAATTTTTGACAACGTCTTCATTGATTGTCCAATTCAGAATCCTCTGAATTTATTTTTTCAATCTGTGTTGTAATCATTAACACCGCTTCCTTTTTTTTTAATAGATTATAATATCTATAGTGTGGAAACAGGCCCTTCAGCCCAACAAGTCCACATCAACCCTCCGAAGATTAACCTACCCAGACCCATTTCTCCTCTGAATAACGCACCTAACCACACTATGGGCAATTTAGCATGGCCAATTCATCTGACTTGCACATCTTTGGACTGTCGGAGGAAACCCACACAGACACAGGGAGACCGTGCAAACTCCACACAGACAGTCGCCCGAGGCTGCAATCGAACCTGGGACCCTGGTGCTGTGAAGCAGGGTGCTCACCACTGAGTCACCGTGCCGCCCATACTGGCTTTCCTTTCCTTTCCTGTCAAAATACCATTTGAGCATACTCACATGACATACTCTGTGCGATTTCTTCGAGTATCCTGATCAAAAAGGTCACCTCATTCAATTTCCTTTCGATTTGATAACGTCCACTAAAACTGGAAGAAACACTAATGTCTTATCCCCAATAGCAAAATAGCATTTTTTATATCTTGTCTGCTTCCTGTTTCATTGTGTGCTTTGATATTTGCAAATGCTATCTAGCCAACTCCCTAGCTCTACTTAATCGTTCCCTTAAAATTTACCACATAGTCCAAAAGCGTGCTCTCTGAAATCTGACTTACTAATTTCTCCTTAATCGATTTTAATAGTCCTCTCACTTTGTGCCCAAAAACTAATCCAAACGGACGGGAATGATCGATTTATTTGATGCAAAAAGGACAAGCAGAATTTCCATATCCTAAACATCTGGATAGTCTGCACTACAAACCCTCAACATTGTCTTTAATGCTTGATGCCAACTATCTGGCGCTCCCTACAATTCCCAGCTGTCCATAGCTTCCTTGAATAATTTTGATGTGAAATTTGACCCTTGATTCAACTGCATTTCCATTGGTAGTCCGTATCTGGTGAAAGATTTGAGTGATTCCTCTACAATTCTTTTAGCTGTGATATTGCATAATGGAATGGCCTCTGGAAATCTAGTCGATAGATCCATTATTGTGAACAAATACTGTTTCCTACCACTTGCTTGTGGTTGGGGACCTATGCAATCAATTAAGACTATTGTAAAAAGGTTCCTCAAATGCTGTAATATGTATTAAAGGTGCAGGTTTTATTACCACCTGTGGTTTTCCAATTAATTGACATATATGACATGTCTGGCAAAATTCAACTGCATCCTTGTGCAGTCCAGGCCAGTATAATGTCTATGCAATTTATCCTGTGTTTTCCTCACTCCTAAATGACCTCCAAGTGGTAGTTCATGTTCCACTCGCAACACCTATTTTCTATACCCACTGGGTAGAAATTCATTTGATGACTTTCTGCCCATTTCTCACCTGCCTGGATTTGTGATGTCCTCCCTTTTCCTCATTAAGACATCATTTTTAAGGTAATAACATCCATGGATACATTCTGATTCATTCTCTATGTGTTCATTTTGATATATTTGCTTTAAATTTTTATCTTTCTGATGTTACTCAACTAATTTATCTGAGTGAAAGATGTCTGCATTGTCATGTATCTGCTTCTGTTTTGTCTCAACCATCTGATCAAACAGGGTCTCTGCTAATGTCACTCCAGCTGTCTTATCTGTACTCTTTGATATCTCCTGTTTCAAACTTGTAACTTTGTGACCTCGTTAACATGCTGCAAGGAAATAATCCAAGATGTGTGTCTTGCAATTGTTCAGTTGACTGAGTTTCCACTGACTTTTCTACCACAGGAGGCAGCACTTCTACCGGTGAATTGGCTGTATCATTAGCAAGGACAAATTGTATTCCTGGAGTTGAGAGTTTGTCCAGTACTTCTACAACAAAGTCGCCCTTCTTTTGTAGACTCTATGCCCTCACTAAACATAATTAAGCACTTTCTAGCTCACCATGAATTCCCGTTACCAGCACCTTTTCTGGCAATAACTTTTCAAAAGTACATATGTTCTCGTCTTGCAGCATCACAGACTGAGAGTATCCTGTGTCCCTTAATATAGTAAACTCTTTACCTGCTACTCCTGCTCTATGTGAATGAACTTTACCTTTGCATGTATATCTATTAAGCAGATCTGGTACTTCGTCCTTAACCAACCTTCGGTCAGCATGTAAGTTCTGTTGCAGCTTTCTCGCCTCCACCGGGCCTTCTGTTTTCACTCCAACAAAACTCACAGGTTTACCTACAACTGGGTTTCCAGTGCTTCTCCTAGCCCACCAACACTGATTTCATGTGACCTACTTTATTGCAATGAAAACAACAGAGCTTTTTTTAGCTTCTTTGTCCCTTTCAAGGTTTTCATGTTTAAACCGTGGTAAGTTATCCCTATGATCTTCACTGAGATTTACGTTTCCCTTACCACGTGAGGATTTCTCTTTGCCGCAATTTATATTCCTCAAGTACTGAAGTTGATTGTTCATCAAACTGTGTTTTATGGACCAATTCATAATCATCAACAAATTCAGCTGCTAACCTTGCCGTTTTAACTCTCTGCTTTCACATGAGTTCGCACCACATCAGGAAGTGAAATTTTGAATTCCTCCAAAATACTTGTCTCTCTGAGAAGTTTGCTTTATTTTTAATACTCTTATCTACCTATCAAAATTACTTTGCTTGATTATTTCAAACTCGATATAGTTTTGACCAGGGCCCTTCTTAGATTCCTGAAACGTTTTCTGGCGGTTTCTGGCACATGCTCATTTGTAATTTCTTCACTGCCTCACACTCCTCACATACCTCCTCTGACAGTGATGCGAGTAACTCACTAAGCTCTACCTACAAATTCTGTTTGGATAAACAAAACCCACATGGTCCCTGGCCACTGCAGGTGTTTAGACATTTTTTCAAATAAGATGAAAAAGGCTTCTCATCAAACTTAGGCAATGCTTGAATATAATTAAACAGCTTCTCGCCAGGTTTTGACTACCACAAGCTTATTCATCTTCACTCGCTTCCTCAATAGACTCATTTTCAGCCTTCAACTCCATCCTTTTGAGTTGACATTCCTTTCTGAGTGTCATTTTCTGAAGTACAAACTCTCTCTCTCTCTCTCTCTTTCTTTCTCTTCTGCTAAAGCCCTTCCTACTTTTTCCTTCTCTTCTGCTTTTAATCATCCCTCATTTCTGTTGGCCTTTCCTTCTCTCTCGCTTCTAACTCAACTTGTTTAGTTTGCAATCGAATTTTATCCGTCTCTACACATCCTGATGGTGTTTCCAGCAAATTTAAATGCTGAGCCATTGCGGTAATTGTCACATCTTTCCTCACGGAAGGAGATAGCCCCAAGTCCGGCTTTTCCGCAAATTCCCGCAGCTTGGCCTTAATGATATTTTCTCAAACCTCCAAGATCACTTCTAATACCTCCAGAAAGCTCTTCGTGACTGAAAGAACCATCGCCATCTGTTTATCCGACCAAATCAACGCCCGGAATGAAGACAGTAACACATAACACTCGCTGCCTCCGAATCCAAACAATTCGAATCCCAAATCCCAATTTGCAATTAAAAAATCAAATCCCGCAAAGAGCACCAGTCAGTTATGGACAAGGCTTGATCCCTCAAAATATGTTTAAACAGGTAACCCATACCTTAACTTTGATATTTGATTTGCCGAAGCGTATAAGGGATTTTCTCGGATAGAATTAGCTGGTCAGACTACTGAGTATTAAACAAAACGCACTTTATTTTCAAGCTTAAGTAATCAAACACTAAGACGGAAAATGGAATACCGAAACTTATCCTATCTGAACACAACAAGGGACCCATTAAACTATCCAAACCCAGTCCACTTGGACCCTGGCCAAATTAACACCTTGAAAAAAAACCTCAAAGACACAGTAACCTTCGGAAAGGACCAGTTTCGTCACATATCTAATCTTCCCTTTCTATGAAGATATAAATATCACTTTTGGGTTTCTCCTTCACACATAGTCATAAATAAATACAATTCACACACTCACTCAATCTCTTACCAAAAAAAGGGTTTTACATACGCACACTGTTAGGAGTTCAGGCAGACACTTCCACATTCCCCCTCTCATGTGCGCATATGCACACACACACGCACACACAGCCACACAGGACACAGTCACACACACACACACGTGCGCACACACACACACACACACACACACAGAGAGAGAGAGAGGTAGAGACAGAGACAGAGACAGAGAGAAGGAGGCATAGACGCTCACATATC
Source organism: Chiloscyllium plagiosum (assembly GCF_004010195.1). Taxonomy (NCBI): domain Eukaryota; kingdom Metazoa; phylum Chordata; class Chondrichthyes; order Orectolobiformes; family Hemiscylliidae; genus Chiloscyllium; species Chiloscyllium plagiosum. Next base: position 7,247,026 of record NC_057755.1, on the reverse strand, counting down.
TGGGGTGAATGATTCCATTCAAGAGTTTAGATAAATGGCAGTTACTTCTGTTTTATTTTCGACAGACAACGCAAAATTTGAAGTTATGGTTGGACAGTATGAAACTTTATAAATTCCTGCTTTCGGGAAAAAACAAGTCTGGCTGTAGGTTAAAACTCTGTGATCGATTCTGAGCAAGGCTTCACACCTATAATTCAGTGGCTGACCTGACTTGTTACATTTTGTATGTTCCTATTGCTCTGCCTATGTGAAATTTGGGAAGTTATCCAAGCCCTGCTGAAAAGCAGCGGCTTTAAATACATGGTCCATTTTGTGTCATAATCCCTTCTAATAAGGGAAATGGAAAACTTCAAACATTGCATTCAAAATAATTTTAAGACATTAGCAATATATCTGAGCGTGACCTGTTGACGAAAAAGGCACGAAATGATGGAATGTGCCAAATGGTTATTATGTCTTCACTTCTAATTACTCTTATATTTGATGCTTGTTCAAGCTTGTTTGAGCGTGCGAGAGTAAAATGTGATTTATGCTAGTAATTTTGATCAATTTTCTCAACTTTCTTCAACGAATGGCAGTGAAAGTTAAATCAGTCATTTACTTTAAATCTGAGATAGATAGTATTTTGTAATCCAAAGTTATTGCAGAATGCAGGTCAAAGTCATTGGCCACGTGGCATTATCACTTTACGATTAATCCAGAGACCCCAGTGATATTCTGGGCGCCCAGTTTCGAACTTCACCATGGTGGATGGTGGGTGTTCAATTCCATAAAAATCTGGAATTATGAGCCTAATGATCGCCACGAAATCATTGTCCGTAAGACATACATCTAGTCCTCTCACGCCCTTCAGGTATTCTCAACTGCTCTGGCCTACGTGTGACTCCAGATCCACAGCAACGTGATTGACTCTGAATTGCCCTGTGAGCAATAAATTCTTACCTTGCCGGTGATGCCAATGCCCTATGAATACAGTTTTAAAACCCTATCGTGTTATGCCTCTGATGAGCATGAACGCATTGAATGCCAGAACAAGCACAAGGGGCTGAACGGTCTCATGTTGCTCTTATGACCCTAATTCCAAAACATGGGCTACATCTTGAAAAGTGAAAGATCATCAGATTTAATTTCACCACTGGATTGTATTATGAGCGGCATCAATTAAAGTGATAACAAGACCATTTTTTTTAGCTCAGAAAACCGAGAGTTGAACTGCTGTTGCAATGTAGCCATCCCGATGGACAGAAACACGCAATGAGTACCAAGTGGGCTCGGACACACATCCCGTCACTCACCACGACTTTGCTGGGTTTATGGACTGTGCCAGTATGATGGCTGGTCTTCTCTGAGCAAGACTGCTCAGTCTGAGTTTATCTGCCACATTTCCAGCACAAACATTATGTCAGAATTCCTGAGACATAGGGCCAGTTCAAACCCTCTGGATAGTTTATGCCTCTCCATTAACGAGAACATTCTCAACGAACGTCACTTACTCCACACGGATTCAAGTCAGGGCAAGGGAACTTGGGGCCTGCCTGTACTGGGAGAGTAGTGAGCTTGTAAATATTTTCTAATCAATCTGTTCAGGAACATCATAGCACCCTCTGGAGCAGGAAGGGCTTAAATCCACATCTGCTGACTCAGAAGTAGGAACATTTACCACTTCATCACAGGAGCACTCCCACCCCATTCCCCCGAGAATGGAGGATATTTTACATGTGCTTATAGTGAGCAGTTGTGTTCCTCGCTGCCATGCTTAAAAGGCAGCAACTGGCAGCTCGAGTCATTCGGTTCCCAGGTATCGTGAAACATATATTAGCTGCAGCTGAACTCTGTAATGCTGCATTCAACAGGACATTTGGAGCACTATCACTTAGAATTGTGGAGCAAAGGCACTCATAAATGCAATATTAGATTTTCTTTCACACTGTCTCTCACATAAACATGCACACAAGCACACGCACTCACTCATGCTTGCTCGCTTTCAAGTCACTCACGCACAATGCACACACATGAACTCTCATACATACACAATCACATTCACACACACTGACTCACTAACTGGCTTACTCATTCATTTATTGACTCGCGCGCACTCACAAAAATAAACATACACTCATGCATTCACATTCACACTCACATCAAGATAATCACAAACACACGAAGAATCACACACTCCCATACAAATACTATCACACACACAACGAATCAAACAGACAAACACATATCATCTCTCTCTTTCTCACTGACACACTCCTAAAAGAGCTTCATGTTCTGTTATAAGGATTTATATAGAATTTCTCCAATTCTATCAATATGTCTCCCTGTGTGACATGTTACATGTTGAAATCTGAGCTGTGCATTTGACCACAAATTTTAGTGCGCTTCCTGCTTTAAAGTCACGGGATCTCCACGATGCTAAAAAAAAGCTGGACATCGATAAAAGTGCAGGAATACTAATGACATTTAAACGATGATTTAATCGACGTGAAATGTACAAAAGAATGAAATATGCCGATGGTTCACACAGACTGGAATTACCAGAGTGAGTATGGAGAAGATGTACGAGGAGAAAGTGAGGACTGCAGATGCTGGAGATCAGAGCTGAAAATGTGTTGCTGGAAAAGTGCAGCAGGTCAGGCAGCATCCAAGGAACAGAAGAATCGACGTTTTGGGCATGAGCCCTCATTCCTGAAGAAGGGCTCATGCCCGAAACGTCGATTCTCCTGCTCCTTGGATACTGGCTGACCTGCTGCGCTTTTCAAGCAACACACTTTCAGCATGGAGAAGATGTATACAGGGGGAGCAAACGAGTGAGAGTCCTACAGAGATTAGCAGTTTCTTGAATGAAGGATCCAGTGAGAAATATGTGCTTTACTGATTGTGGACAAAGGGAGTGACATGTCCAATAAGAGGAGATGACAAGAATTTGGAAACCTTCCAATCAAAGTATTAAAAAAAATTAAAGAGGCAGAGATTTTGAGAGCGGTTCGATTCAGAGTAAATACATTGGAAATGTGAATGTAAGAGGATCATGGATTTTCTCAAACTAGCTCAATCTAACAACTGATGATGATTAGACATGCCTTTAAGTATCTGAGTTCACTCCAAATCCCCCGACTCCTTAAGCCCAGCTAAGGCTTAAAAATGATCACATTTGATTATCCACACTTATGCAGAGTTACAATCATTCAGAATCCAGTCAATGACTCATTTTAGGATTTGGTTTCTCATGTCAGGGGTGCATGATCGAACACATATCCTCTCACCATGACCCCAGGCGATACATTTCTCAAATGTGAGATTCAACTTCTCAGTGTCTACACTTTAAATGTCTGTCAAACTAATATATTTCATTTTGATCAACATGAAATTTTTTACATTCTAGCGAGTTTTTGGGCAATTTACTGTAATTTCTATTCTGAGAGAACCCGTTCATTTCCGAATCAAATGCAACTCGCTTCTGTCGTGCACTGTGCAACACAACGTCATCATTCTTTTGAAAGTAAACTAAGGGTGCACCCAAAGAATCATAGATAGGACCATTTGACCCATCATGTTCATACTCACTCCTGAAAAATCTATCCAGCTCGTCTCATTCTCCAGTCCTATCTTGGTACCCATGAATTCATCACTTTCAAATATATATCAACTCTCTTTTGAAACCTTGCATAGAATCTATCTCCAGCACTCTCTCAAGTATCGCATTGTGAATTTTTGATTAAAAACGTTTCTTCTCATCTGAAGGAGTGTCACTGGACAAGAAACATTAACCCTGCTTTCTCTACACAGAAGCTGGCGGATGTTCTGAGTTGTTCCAGCAATTTCTATGAGTGTTTCCGATTTCCAGCATCTGCAGTTCGTTTGTTCTATTTTTCGTCATCTCACTGCTACCTTTCTTGATGGTAGTCATGAAATTGTGATCCTGATGGAAATGGAATCTCCTCCTTTACCAAATCCAAATTGTTCATGCTTTTGAACAATTCAATAAAATCCCTTCGAAATCTTCTATGCGCCAAGAATATTAAGTCCAATCTCTCTAATATTTCCTTGTATTTAATATCCCTCATTCTTGTGATTATTCTCACAAATCCGCTTTGCACTCTCGCCAGGACTCTACCATTTTTTTCTTATATGTGCCAAACTGCCTGACCACCACCAGAGAATCATGCACATGAACTCTGAAGTCTCTCTGCTCCTATACGCCATTCAAAGTTGTACCATTCATCTTGTTTTAAGATTAATTTTAATAAAGTCTTATGTCATCGTATCAAATCACCATCTTACATGTCATAAAAAGTGTAATAACAAATGATGTGTCTTTAGTGCAAGAGTGAGTCATTCAATCCCTCGCGCCTGTTACGCCATTCAAGATGATCATGGACTTGCTCAATTATTAAAAAGTGTGATGTTATACTTCGCTTGTTATCTTGTATGTGTAAGCCCAAGTACTTTTGTGCAGCAATATCTTAAACGTTTCAGTGTGCTTACAAGCAACTATTGAGTTTTACTCTTGTGAACAATTATAATAATGGAAAACTGGCATTTGTTATCTTTTTCTGCTGTATTACCTATTAAACTCGACATATGAAGTTACCTACAATAAATTGGTTCATGATTCTTCAGTGAAGAATAACATAAATGGCATGGATAAAGTGGAGAGATTGTGATTATAATACAAATTGGAATTAAATTTACAGGTGTACGAACATAACCTACAGATAACACACTTATGATTGGAGAGAAGGAGAGAGGCTGAGAGACAAAAACAGGGATAAGACTATTACATCAGTTGAAGATCACTTTTTGTCTCATTGTCCGAGCTGTAAAGTCTAAAAAATGTACTTAAAGACGCACTCAAGTGTTAAGGGAATGAGATTTAGCAGAAACTAATGCCTCATTTTGTTATGGAAGCAATCATACTTCTGTGATTAAGGTTCAGAATTGCAGAATCTCTATTTTTCTGCCGGATAGGACCAATTAGAATGAAAATAAATTGGCAACGTATGTCACTAGATATGACCATCACTCAATTACCCTTACACCTTTCTTAATTTTTGACTTAAAGCAGATCAAAAGGGAACAGATATTTATTCTTTCTGTTTAATCGAGCCATTTTGTTCATTAAGCTACACGCTATGTTATAGCAGCAAAGTGAAAATGATGCAATGTTAGTAAATTGTTGCTGTCAAGGGAAAATCAGTCAACTGAGTTCTAACGAAAGTAATCATATTCATGTTATTCACCAAGAGGTATAATTTTCATGGATATAAAATCAAATTTCTGTGTTTTTTTTTCAAATTGCTCTCGGTAGGACTGATGGGGATCACCAAGCAGCTAGGCCTCAGACTTTTGACTCCAAGGAAGAAGATCAGAGTGATGCTGATAGGCAATCACTCAGCTGGGAAGAGCTCCTTCATCAATTAGTGAGCAGGCCAATTTCATGTTTGAGTTGTGTTACTGACGAAAACTGGGCCGGATACATTCACTAGAAATGTTTGAAGAGTATTCACTGAATATAGATGTCCACCTGAGCCATAAGCGTCATTCCTCAGCAGATCACACGCATTCATAAACATTTGGCATGCTTTGACTAATTTACTCTTTCTTTGAAGGGGTGACTTGTGAAAAATGAAACAAAATATGCATTTTATTGTAACAGAGCAGTAAATAAAACAGAGCAAAACGTGTTAAAATAAGAAAAATATTCTTATTTGATAAATTATACCAGATCAGGCGATCGTGGGCAGAAAATTAAAACAAGCTGAGACGTCAGTCAGTGTATCCAGTGAAAGTAATGACTGTGGATTCAGGAATATTGCTGGTTACAGAATGGAAATTCCATCTCTCAGTTTCAAATTGTTGCTGCATACTTTGCTGGAACAAAGCAGCTGCGGGACACTTGGCAGCGCCCTCAGCTATGTGTTCAAGCGCCACCACTTATATTCCCACTTATTTTTCTGTCATTTGCAAACTTGGCAAAAGTTTGTCAAACATTCATTGCAGGTTCCTACTGATTCCGGTGGGAATAACTAGTTTGTAGATTTAGGGTATCACATGACGGAAGGGCCGAGTGCAGTTTACATTCTGCAGTATGTTTTAATTATTGTACATTATGTGTCTCCCAGATAAACACACCTGCAGCAGTGTCACCGTCTGTAAAACTTTAATGTCTGGATTCTGGATACGAAATAGCAGTTGTTGTCATTGATTTCCGCCCAGTATACCTGGAGACCACATGTGGGCAGCTGTTTATCCGTAAATTATCAACGTTAGGGCAGAAAGGGACAACCTGATCATGAGATTTTCTGAGAACAGCAGGCAAGCAGTGCACGAGCCCTCCTTAGTTTACCTTAATTATCCATAATCCAGTTGGGAACTGATGAGGGCAATGGCTCCCCATGCAAGTGCAGCCATAGTACACCCATGATGGTATGGCCAATTGAAATGTATAGGCGAGGAGGTGAAGCAAGATAGGGTTTGGAATAGTTATTGGTGATTCCATCATCAGGACATAGGTTAGATATTTTAAACGTGGCATGGTGTGCTGTCTCTCAGGTGCCAAGACCAAGACTATCACTGCAGGGCTCCAGGACATCTCCCGAATGGGAGGGCGATCATTCAGGCATTATGTTGCTTGTTTCAGTCAATGACACAGGGAATTGTCGAGTATGGTTGGGAAAGAAAATCCAGGGAGTTCTGAAGGAAGCTTAAAATCAGTTCATCGAGATCAGAAATCTCAACACTGTCCTCAGTTCCATGTTCCAGTGCTCACCAGGACTGTCAGATTGTTGGATGGAATATGAGGCTAAAGATCTGCTGGGAGAGATACACATTTCTGTGTTATACTTCCAATAGACAGGACCTGGTATTTATGCTGGGAGATCTGCAAATGCTGGTGGGATTCCTTTCACTCGAGGTAGAACCAATGTCAAGCTGGGAATAGGATGCAGAAACAATTACCCAAAGTCTATAAATGTAAAGTCGCTATCGTCTCACCAGACCAGAGGGCGGCCCTCTCATTATAGAAAGACGACTGGTGGTGATTTAACATGAGGGTCATAATGCCTCTGGCAAGCGAAGATGTTGAAAATGTCATGGCCATATCAGAGAGTGCGGGAATATACCACAATGTTGCCATCACCCCACAGCCAAAGGTGCAAGAGAAAATAAAGAAAGCTGAGTGCCAATATAATCTCAAAACCGGAATGGTGATGTAAAGATAAAGTTAAAAGCGTTGTACTGGAATACACATGTTCATGGGTCCCATAGTTCTTTTTCTTGTCTGTTCCTCTAATTATTGCTATCCAGTGATACTCAAATCCTCTGCCTGTCCAGCTGATGCTGACTACCTGAATGAGAGCACTCACAGTGTACATTCATCTCATTATATTTATACACTAATGCATCATCCCTACTGCCTCTGATTCTGTCAGCGTTCTCATTGTCTCTGTTCCTCTCAGTAATACTGGCTATTTATGTTCGGGTTCCCCTTGCCCCTGCTCATCTCAGTAATGCTGAATGTCGGTCTCAATATCTTCACTTTGTTCATTCCAGTAAATGTGAGAATAGAAATAACATTCTTCCAGAACAACTTGACCATGATCAGTCAGAAAGAACATGTGCACACATTGTGCCTGTTTCAGTACAACTCAATAGATGACATCCGTTTTCAGTCTCATTTCTCAATGCAAAGCCTTTGAAAACCTTAACCCATCCGCCTGCGTTAATAATTAAACAATTAACTTTCAGTCATCACCTAACTGGTTCATTTTCCATGGCAACTGCTCAATCAGTCAGTCTATTTTTTTAACTCATGACCTGTCTCTTCTAAGGGTAGTAAGGTGCTGTTGTCCCTTTCTCTTGATACGTCTTGCTAATTATCCTGATGACAGCAAGTCAAACCTTTTAAACAAAATGTGTATTTTCTCAGCAATCATCTAATGTTGCAAAACACGCAGACTTTAAAAATGATATTTGCATGTCAAATCATTGAAAATTATAGGTACATTGAAGGACATACAAAGAAAACAGGAGTTGCTACTGAGACGCTGGGATTTACGTTTGCAACCAGTTCAAAGAAAAGGGAGTCACTCCTTGTGAGTGATCGCATGGATCATCGAGATCCGAGAGCGATCGGCGTCTGGTGATATTGATAAGTTGGGGGTCTCTTTTCGAGTACACTTCACTGAAATTCTTAGTTATCATCACATTTGATATCATTTCCTTCTTCATCTACTGCGGGTGGTTTTGACCCACTTTCTCATCCCTAATGCCATTGATCAGAAATCATAGATGATTATTAGTAATAATAATAATAATAATAATAATAATAATAAATTCTGGGCTTAGACCGTTGACCAATTACCATTCCTGCACTAATTGGAGTCAGACTCAGGTTCCAGTTGTGTGTCAGCAAGACAAAACATAATGCTGCTTCAATCATCTGACTAACTGGAAAAAGAAACATGCACAGCAGTCATACTGTTTAACTTGCTCTTTGATAAAATGTGAAGAGTCGCTGACGTTATCAGGATTTGCTGACCGTCTGAACTGCTCAATAAAACAGTAAATTATCATAGAATCCCTGCAGTGTGGAAACAGGACCTTTGGCCCAACAACTTCACAGCGGGTTGGTATGGCCAATTCAGCTAACCTGCACATATTTGAATTGTGGGAGGAAACTAGAGCACCCAGAGGAAACCTACGCAGACAGTCGCCTGAGGCTGGAATTCAACCCACGGTCCATGGCACTGTTAGGCAGCAGTGCTAATCACTGAGGCACCTTGCCGCCCCTAACACTAGAAGTTTGGAACGGAAGTAGAAATTGCTTGAGAAACTCAGTACATCTGGCAGCATCTGTCAAAACAGAAAAGGAGCTAACGTTTCTGCTGCAATGATCTTTCTTCAAAACTGATGTTAGCTCAGGAAATGGAACCTCAATTATCCAATCGCATCGGTGGGGGAGTATTTTGTTTGGATAAAATGTTCTGTTGTAAGTCTTCTCTGAGATCGACCTTTCCCTTTCCACGTGAGGATTTCCCTTTTCCCCATTTCTATCCCTCGTGTACTTTTTTTTACTCATTCACAGGATGTGGGCATCGCTGGTTAACCAGTATTTATTGCCCATTCTAGCCGGTAGTTAAGAGTCAATCCGGGTGGCACGGTGGCCCAGTGGTTAGCACTGCTGCCTCACAGCACCAGAGACCCGGGTTCAATTCCCGCCTCAGGAGACTGACTGTGTGAAGTTTGCACATTTTCCCCGTGTCTGCGTGGGTTTCCTCCGGGAGCTCCGGTTTCCTCCCACAGTCCAAAGATGTGCAGGTTAGGTGAATTGGCCATGCTAAATTATCCGTAGTGTTAGGTAAGGGGTAAATGTAGGGGTATGGGTGGGTTGCACTTCGGCGGGGCGGTGTGGACTTGTTGGGCCAATGGGCCTGTTTCCGCACTGTAAAGTAAACTAATCAATCATGCTATTGTGGCATTCGAGTTACATGTAGGCTAGACCAGGTAAGGACAGCAGTTTCCTTCCCCCAAAGACATTAGTGAACCAGGTGGCTTTTTACAACAATCGACTTTCAGTCATCACACGCTTTTAATTTCAGATTTCTATTGAATTCAACTTCCACCATTTGCCCTCCCGGGTTCGAACCCGGATTCCCAGAACATTACTTTGGTCTGAAGTCCAGTGATAAAACAACAATGGAACGGCCTCCCCTTATGATTACAGAAACCAAACTTTGCTTTATGAATCAATTCATAATCATTAGCCATTACAGCTGTTAATCTTGCTGTTTTAACTCACTTCTCTTCCACACGAGTTTTCCCTACTTCAGAAAGCAGATTTTTGTACTCCTGTCTAAGTGCAAAGTTCTGAAGTTCAAACTCTCTCACTTTTGCTCTCTCTTCTCCTATTAATTGTAATTCCTTGTCTTATGCCTCTAATTCAAGCTGTTTAATTTGGAATTGAATTTTAGCTATCTCTAACGATTCTGATGGTGTTTCCAACAAATGCAAATACTACTGCTGAGTTACTGCTGTAATGATCTCTTCTTTCTTCATGGAAAGCGGCAGCTCCAACATCAGCTTGCCAGCCAATTCCCGCGGCTTGGCCTTAGCCAACCTTTGCAAACTCTGAAGGTCATTATAGTCATAGAGTCATAGAGATGTACAGCACGGAAACAGACCCTTCGGCCCAACCCGTCCACACCGACCAGATATCCCAACCCAATCTAGTCCCACCTGCCAGCACCCAGCCCATATCCCCCCAAATCCTTCCTATTCATATACCCATCCAAATGCCTCTTAAATGTTGCAATTGTACCAGCCTCCACCACTGCCTCTGGCAGCTCATTCCATACACGTACCACCCTCTGGGTGAAAAAGCTGCCCCTTAGGTCTCCTTTATATCTTTCCCTCTCACCCTGAGCTTATGCCCTCTAGTTCTGGAATCCCCGACCGCAGTCTTTGTCTATTTATCCTATCCATGCCCCTCACTTCCAATCCCAGAAAACTCTTGGTAACTGAAAGAGACATTGCTCTCCAAAGCACTGTTTAAACCAACCACATCAACCAAATCCTGAAGAAGGGCTAATGCCCGAAACGTCGATTCTCCTGTTCCCTAGATGCTGCCTGACCTGCTGCGCTTTTCCAGCAACACATTTCCATCTCTGATCTCCAGCATCTGCAGACCTCACTTTCTCCTCAACCATATCAACACCCAGACTAAAATAGCCTAACACCTACGACTCGCTGCCTTCGAGTCTAACAACTCTAACCCCAATTTGGAACTACAGAACAAATCCTGGACGAACCCCCAATCTGTTATGGACCAAGCCACACCCCTCAGAAGGTACCACAGACCCCAGTTTTGCTTTTTGATGTAAGCAAAATGTACAGTGGATATTCCAGGAGCGAATCAGCGGGACAAATTACTTAGTTTTAAACACAACAGAATTTATTTACAAGATTATTGAATGAAACACAAAGAACAGAAAACAAAATAGAGAATAACATCCGATCCAAAAAAAAATCAATAGACCATCCCAAGTTAATGGTGCTGTTCGAAAATACGTGCCCATGAACACTCCTTAGCACAAAAGGTATAATCAAATACAAGTTCTTCCAGAAATGAAGTCAGACAGAGAGAGGGGGGATCCAGCAGCCTTCTTTCTCTCTCATTCTCTCTCTCTATCTGCCCCCCCACCACACACACGTGCGTGCGCGTACACACACACACACAGAGACACACCCGCATTGCAACCAAACCAAAATAATACTTGAGCTGCGAGAAATGGCTACTCCCTTTTCATTGTACAAGTGGCATTTTTTCAAACGTGAAAGCGTTCTGCCTGAGGCAGTATCTGTTAGTTCTGTACAAATTGACCCTAAAATCCATCAAGGCCTCAGACATTTCAGAACCTGTGTCGTTTTCAATTCTCTGCAAAAAAAGGACAAACAACTTTGTAAAAGGAACAGCATCGTCACAATAGCCTCGTACTGCTCCTAGCATCCACAGCGCTCTTGAAAATTCTGATTTATGGCTTAAAACATACATACTGCCCCATAGATATGAAGATTTGATTGGATTCCCTACAGTGTGGAAATAGGCCCTTCGGCCCAACCAGTCCACACCTAGATCCTGTTCCCTCTGACTAATGCACCTAACACTATGGGCAATTTAGCATGGCCAATTCACCTGACCTGCACATCTTTGGACTGTGGGAGGAAACCGGAGCACCCAGAGGAAACCCACATAGACACATGGCGAATGTGCAAACTTCACACAGACAGTTGCCGCAGGCTGGAATTGAACCCGGGATCCTGGTGCTATGAGGTAGCAGTGCTAACCACTGACCAACCGTGCCACCCTACCTTCTGCAGGTTTCAGACAAATTACTTTATCAGCTGGAAGTACATTGCTGTGCTCAGGTACAAGAAACACAAAGATTTAAGAGAACATATTGCAAGCAAATTGAAAGGTCAGTCATGAAGAGTTGGTATTAGACTTTGACCAGATGCTCTATTATATTGTCCAAAGTTGTTTGAGCCAGGGATTGCTGCTTAAGAGCTGTTGAACACATTTATCTTTCGTTATGAATATTGAAAGAATCAACCTGACAACTTTCAGGATATCATACTTCATCGCAGAACTTGCGGGACCTTAGAATATCTCTGACTACGTTGTGGTTTTCTCACGTTATCCTCCCTTGTGTGTTGCAAGTGAACAGCCGATCTGATCCTTGTCTTCTTTGACCCGAAGGGACCAGCGTCGTGCAAACAGAAGCTGAATATTGTAGACAAGATAAGCGAGAAACACGGTGAGAAACTGAGGTTCTCTGTGAGCAAAATTGGTGAGGGTGGACCCGGGAGTGACAGGCAGGTATGTATCTTAGTTCATTGTGACTGAAGTTCCCCTTCAGGGGGAAATTGGATCACTGACGCCTGTACTCGTGTATGCCAATTGAAAGTAAAACAACAGCATAAGTTAGATACAGGAATGTGACAACATGACGTTTTACAGTTCACGAAGGATGTATAAAGACAACATGTTCATCAATGTATCCTCATTTCCTTGGCTAAATAGGATTAACATTAACAGTTAACGACGAAAAGCATGAGGATTGATTCCCAATATAGTCACGTTTGCCTTGACAAGAAAATTATTTTCAGATTGGAATGTCCTTGCCCTAAAATAAACAAGACCACAAGGTGATGGAGAACCTCAGCCGTTCTGTCGTCATCTGCGGAGAGAGAAAAACCGAGTCAACGTTTCCACTCCAGTAGCCCTTCCTCAGTCTAAGATCTTATATTTGTTAGAGACGTTTTTTTTTCCCTATTTTTATGTTGAAACTACCCTGAGTTGAGACCAGAATATTGTCATTGTGGACTAAATACAAATTCGACAAACATAACTGCAACAACACCATAGCGAGGTGTTGACACGAATGTCTACAATCTAATGGAGACGCCATAGCTCAGAAATACCTCTGTTAACATCGTCCGGCCATTCCTGGAAATGGCGCATTTAAGCGAAAAGATTTTGAGTGAATAATGAGGTTTTTACAAACCAATGTTAAGATTTGGACTGTAGTTCTTTCTGACACTTCCTTTTCTGGGAAATGCTATGTAACAGATCAAATTCTGTACCACAATTTTATAGGAATGTGCATCACCATCTGATTTTGATTGGTATGATAAAGCAACTTACTCAATGTGTCAGCCATATATTGCCATTTATGAATATTCACATTTCAAGTGTCCTTCCCTATTTCCTACTCTTCATTTTTCTTATGTCCACTCCGTTACTCCATTCATTCTATCAATTTGTTTTCGACTAGAGTTACTTTCTTTTCCCGTTTTTGCATCAAATCTTCCTTTTTAGAACGGATTTCAGTTCTGATGGTTTGACAGAATATCGGTATGGGTTGTTGCGATTAGGTTTTCAGATATACGACAGAAATGCGAAATTAATCCTTCTCTGACGAGGCTGTTAGCCCTTTGTGTTCTCTTTTGTAACGAGCAGTGGAGCTAGGTTAATTAAAGTACACAAGGCTGAGTTCGACTGAGACTTGTGTGGACAAGTGAATGGAACATTATGGACGGCAGGGAGGCAAGGAGAGTTGAGAGCACAATCGGAGTTGCCACAGTCCTGTCTTACACTGGAACGTACTCGACCAGGTGCCTCGTGCTGATTTACTACAGGTTCTCGTTATTAGTCCTCATTGTCCTCACTGAGCTGATAATTTGCAATGTTGCCCTGATTTTCCGCAGAATATCATAATTGGTCACGAATTGGTTTGGAACCCAAACCCTTTATTTTTATGAGCATCCATGGAAGCTATCTAGCCTGAAACTACTTTAAAAAGAAAACGTGAGCACATATTGAGATTTTAAAAGACAATGGAAGAGAACACAATGAGGTTCTTACTTTAATCTCATTATTGCTTGAAATGCCAGCAACTGTACAAAATTGCGACTATATTTGCTGCAAGACAGCTTTGTAGTGAGCTGAATCCACAACCATTTTTTAGCTGTGACATTTCTTGAGAGCTTCTGAGATTATGCGAACCTCCAAAGCAGTGTAATGCTGCAGACCAAATCAAACCTGCTCAAGTTATTCAGAAGACAGTACAGAGCTATGTTAACTTATGTTCAAGTTTAAGTTAAGGTGTTGCGTTCCACATGCAATTCGGTTTCTGAAATGACAGGATTTAGATAAAACGCACTATATTCATCTACGATAATTAAAAAAAAAACAAAAGACGATGAAGTTGTAATACCTAACATTTACTGGAAAACATAATAGAATAATAGATGCAGTAACTATTGCGAAGTATTAGCTTCTCATATAGCAAAATCCCATAAATGAACACTTTGCAAAAGGACAATTCAGAAAGCAGATTGTCTCACATGCAACTCTCCGATCCAGGAGGAAAGAACGCCAAAGACAACACAGACAGAGCGAGAACTCCAGTGTTCAACTGGAACAAAGAGAGGTGTGGCAGCGTTTCACAGCCCCAGCAGCTCCTACTGAAATCTAAACTACAGGTTCTGTATCTCTGAGAGTTTAACCACACTCCTTCAGTCTGTTTCGATTGTTCCAATTTAAAATAAACCAAGACCTCGCAATTATTTTAATCTAGTGGTTCTGGTAGACTGCTGTACACCTATCTCTTAAAACGTCTATTAAAAAAAAACAAAATGACATCTTAAAGCCACAACATCGTCAAAGCGAACTATTATTTTCTGATGATATCTCCATGCTAAAGTAGGAAATTCGTTTATATTTAAAAGGAAATGTATTTGCTTCATTCTCCAGAGTGGAATGATGCTGATGGCACAAGAAATATGTCAAAGACCAAGATTCAACTAGTGTGGCTTTGAAATATCGATCATTTACATGTCACATCCAAACAAGTAGGGCTGTCAGTCTCTGAACCATTCACAAGTTTACAAAGAAACTGTAAATATATCTATAATAATTTTGATTGTGTATGTGTGTATGTATATATATATATATATATATAATAAAGCATATATATACTATGTTGTACATCTACAACATGGAACATTACAATGCTGTATAGGCCGTTAGGCCCTCGATGTTGCAGGGAACTGTGGAACCAATCTGAAGCCCGTCTAAACTCCACTATTCCATTTTTATCCATATGTTTATCCACAGTCCATTTAAACGCCCTTAAGGCGAGTCTAATACTGCTGTAGGCAGTGCGTTCCAAGCCCCTACTAGTCTCTGACTAAAGAAACTAACTCTGACAAATGTCCTCTATCTATGACCCCTCAATTTAAAGCTATGGCCCCTCGTTCTAGCCATCACCATCCCAGGAAAAAGGCTTTCACTGTCTACCCTATCCAATCCTTTGATTATCTTATGTGTCTCAATTAAGTCACGTCACAATCGTCTTCTCCGTAACGAAAACAGCCTCAAGTCCCTCAGCCTTGATCATTAGACATTCTCTCCATACCAGGCAACAGGCCAGTGCATTTCTTCTGAACCCTGTTTCTTCCTAAATGCGGTGACCTGAATTGTACACAATACTCCAAGAGTGACCTCTCCAGAGTTTTGTACAGCTGCAGCAGACCTTGTGGCCTCTAAACTCAATCCCTCTACCAATAACAGCTAACATACCGGATGCCTTCTTAACATCCCTATCAACTTGGATGGCAACTTTCAGGGATGCATATACATGGGCACCGAGATCTCCCTTCCCATCTACACTATCATGCATTTTACCAATAGCCCAGTATTCTGCATTCCTGTAACTCCTTCCAAAGTGAATTGCATCACACTTTTCCGCATTAAACTCCATTTGCCACCTCTCATCCCAGCTCTACAGCTTATCTATATCTCTCTGTAACGTACAACAACCTTCGTCACGATCCACAACTCCACCGACCTTAGTGTCATCCGCAAATTTACTTACTCATCCTTCTACATTCTTATCCAGGTCGTTTGTAAAAAAAAAAATGAGATACCGTAGTGGACCTAAAACAAATCCTTGATGTACATTGCTAGATATTGAACTCCAGAATGAGCATTTCCCATCAATCACCACCTTCTGCCTTCTTTCAGCCTGCCAATTTCTGATCCAAACCACTAAATCATCCTCAATCCCATGCCTCCATATTTTCTGCAATTGCCTACCTTGGGCAACCTCATCAAACATCTTACTGAAATCCATATACACCACAGCAACCACTTTACCCTCATCCACCTGTTTGGTCACCTTCTCAAAGAACCCAATAATGTTTCTGAGGCACGACCTACCTTTCGCAAAATCATGTTGACTATCCCTAATCAACTTGTTCCTCCCTAGATTTTTTTTTAAATCCAATCTCTTCTTACCTTTTCCAACACTTGAACCAGAACTGAAGTAAGACCCATTGGTCTATAATTACGAGGGTGGTTACTACTCTGAAACAACCCTGAAACGTCCTGAACAAGGGGGTAACATTTGTTATCCTTCAGTCTTCTGGCGCTATTCCTGGAAACAATAACAACATAAAGATCAAAGACAAAGGCTCTGCAATCTCCTTCCTGGCTTTCTATAGAATCCTACGGTAAATCCCTTCTGGCCCAGGGAACGTATCTATTTTCAGACTTTCCAGAATTGCTAACACCTCCTCCTTATGAACCTCAATCCAGTCTATTCTACTAGCCTCCATCTCAGTGTTCCCCATGGCAACATTGTCTGTTTCCAGAATGATTATTGACGAAAAATATTCATACAGCATTCCTCTATCTGTCTGGACTCCACGCAAAATAAAATCCAACTACTATCCTTGATTGGACCTAATTTTACGTTCATTATTCTTTTATAACTGATATACCAATGTAAAGCATTAGGGTGTTCTGTGATCCTTTCTGCCAACGACTTCTCATGTCCCCTCTTGGCTCTTCTTAGCTCTCTCTTCATATCTTTCCTGGCTACCTTGTGACTGTCGAGTGCCCGAACTGAGCCTTCATGTCTCATCCTAACATAAGGGCGAAAGTGAGGAATGCAGATGCTGGAAACCAGAGTTTACATTAGAGTGGTGCTGGAAAAGCACAGCAGGTCAGATAGCATCCGAGGAGCAGTAAACTTCCTGATGAATGGCTTTTGCCCGAAACGTTGATTTTCCTGCTCCTCGGATGCTGCCTGACCTGCTGGGCTTTTCCAGCACCACTCCAATCTGAACCCTTATGCTAACATAAGCCTTCTCCTTCCTCTTGTCAAGAGATTCAACTTATTTAATGAACCATGGCTCCCTCGCTCGACCACTTCCTCCATGCCTGACAGGTACCTACCTATCAAGGACATGCCGTAACTTGTCCTTGAATAAACTCTATACTGCAATTGCGTTTATCACCGGCAGTTTGCTTCCCCATCCTATGCTACACTGCCGAGATGGGTAAAATACCTGCCCAGTCACCGCAGATGATATCTGTGAGATGTTCTTTTGATATCTTTGAAATGATGAAACCTGTCAGCGGTGATAATGGAGCCAGGTACACCAGGGCATTGAAAAACATCTCTTTGATCCATGTTCACCTGTTACCAGTGGCCTTCTCACTGTAATGACAGCCAGAAACATTATCTTTAGGAACTCACAGTTACCTTGCTAAGTCACGGTGCTCATTTTAAATGGCAATGCAACCTTTATATTCAAAACCAATTGTATTTTCCTGAATGATCATTAGAATACAGATTAACGCCTCACCTGCTTTCCTGCAGTTTACTCTCAGCTGCGTGGATTATCAATTCATAATCTTTCTCGAGTTGAGTCAGGGTATTCTGGACTGTTCAGTTGATGGTCTTTTTGATTGTTGTACAAACCTTTGGATTTGATTCACACATGATCCGACTGCCAAAACAAACAATATGTGCAGAGGTGAGATTTCGGATAGCTGGAGAATTGGGGCTTATTGTGGGGTAGGTGGGACCTGTTCAAACGGGATGGTCTACACCTCAACCACAGGGGTTCCAATATCCTGGGGGGGAGGAGTTGAGGGAGATCATCTGCTAATTCTCCTCGGGAGGGTTTAACGTAATTCAAGAGGGGGTTGGCATCTTAATTGTAGTTTCAGTGTCCAGGAGGTTGAGCGTAGTAAGGTCAGAAATGCGGTTTCATGGTCACAAGAGATCACCGGCAAGCAGGGAGGTGGTTTGCAATGTGTCTACCTCACGCCAGGAGCATCCAGAATAAGGTGGGTGAACTTGCAGCATGGTTTGACACCTGAGACTACGAGAGTTGGCCTTTTCGGAGACATGGATAGAGCAGGGACAAGAATGGTTGTTGCATGTTCCGGAATTTAGTTTCAGTAAGAACAGGGAAGGTAGTAAAAGAGGGGGAGGTGTGGCATTGCTAGTGAAGGACAGTATTATGGTGGCAGAAAGGACGTTTCAGGACACATCTACTGTGGTAATAAAGGCTGAGGTTAGAAGCAGGAAAAGAGAGCTTTCTATTGGCCTCCGAATTGTTCCAGAGATGTAGAGGAAAGGATAACGAAGACGATTCCAAATATTGACTGGAAATACTATAGTTGGAGTACTTTAGGTGGGTAATTTTTTGTCCAATGTGTTCAGCATGGTTTCCTGACACAGTAATTTCACAAGCCAACCAGGGCAAGGTGTTAGACTGGGAGGGAAGTGAGCACTTTGGTGATAGTGACCACCATTCTGTATGTTCACTGTAACGATGGAAATGGATAGGTGTATCCTGCAGGGAAAGAGCTACAGACAGAGGAAAGGCTGTTATGATGCGATTAGGCAAGGTTTAGGATGCATAAGATGGGGAAGCAAACTGCAGGTGATAAACGCAATTGAATGTATGGAGTTTATTCAAGGACAAGCTACGGCATGTCCTTGATAAGTATGTCCCTGTCAGGCATGGAGGAAGTGGTCGAGAGAGGGAGCCGTGGTTCACTAAATAAGTTGAATCTCTTGACAAGGGGAAGGAGAAGGCTTATGTTAGGATGAGGGTTTAGATTTGAGTGTAGATTTGTAGCAAAGATCCAAAGGTTGTGTGCCTTATTCGTGAACTGAATAAATTGGAACTGAACATATAGAGTTTAGGAGAATGATACATGATCGGATTAAGTCACTTCCAATTGTGATATACATTGAAAAAAGAAATAGCAAGAGGCTGCTTCCGCTGTGTGTGGCATCAGAAATCCGGTCTAAAGCCACACAATAAGATAGTCATCACGTAAGACTGAAAGGAAGAGACATTTGTTCACTCAGATACTGTAAAACCTCTTGGTACTGCCTGCTTCAAAATGTTGCTTCATCGTTGGATGTAATGCTGATTAAAACTGAGAGACTGCTGACTATTTAAATGACACCAAGATAGATGTCAATAGGCAGAAATATGAAATAATGTTCAAAGATCAGCAATATTTGTGCCGAACGGTGGTACACGCACAAGTGGCTGAAAGATTGACTCTTGCTCGATCTTTAAGTGCTTGTCCTCTTTGTTAACTTCAATCAAAGGATCGCAAATAAATTAGCAAACAGAAAATTCACAGTGTATTTAGCAAGGTGTAAGCTGCTTATTAAACCTTTAAAGAAAAAATGCTAGATTCTGTGTAGTTTCTTTCTGTACTCCATTCTCACTTTTGAAACAGCTAAGAGTAATGGTCCTTCCTTTGAGAAGTCAATTCAACTTCCAACGCCACTCAGATTTAACTAGGCTGGATACATCAGTTTCTTCTCTGCACCAGTTGCTGACTTGACGTCAATTCATCGAGAAGTTCCTTAATCTTGGTTGTCCTTCTTTTCATTGATAATCGATATTCAAACATCTACTGTTTGATGTCAAAAGTCACGGTATAATCCCAAACTCCTGTAACTATCTGTTCAACTCTGTCTCTCATTGTTACTTGAGATCCACTATGATCTTGCCCTTTCTGAATGGTTGTAGTCTCACTCGGAAACCTGTGCCATGTGCTATCGAGGCGAGAAATAGGGACACAGAGCAGTTGAACAAGTGCCTACAGGGAAGGTCCAAGTGGGAGGGATTCAGATAACTGGATAATTGGGACTCATTCTGGGTTAGGTGGCTCCTCGGCAAACGGGATGGTCTGCACCTGAAGCATAGGGGGACTAATATGCTGTGCTGGGGGAGAGGGGAATTTGCTTATGCTCTTCAGGAGGGATTAAACTATTTCAGCAGCGGTATAGGAATGTGAATTGTAGCTTCAGTGTAAGGGAGGTTGAGAGTAGTAAGGTCACAAGAAGGTTTCAAGGTCACAACAATGTACCAGAAGGCAGGAAGGTGCGTAGACGTGCATCTTCTTCAATGCCAAGAGCATCCAGAATACGTTGAGTGAACTTGCAGCATGATTTGGTACCTGGGACTTCAATGTTGTGGCCATTTTGGAGACATGGATAGAGCAGAGACGGAATGGTTGTTGCAGGTTCTGGGATTTAGATGTTTTAGTAAGTACAGGGAAGGTGGCAAAAGAATGGGAGGTGTGGCATTGTTAGTCAAGGACAGTATGATGGTGGCAGAAAGGACGGTTGATGAGGACTATATCTATTTTGAGGTATTATGGGCTGAGGTTAGAAACAGGAAAGGGTAGGTCACCCTGTTGGGAGTTTTCTATATGCCTCTGAAAAATTCCAGAGATGTAGATGAAAGTACTGCAAATATGATTCTGGAATGGACCGAAAGTAGCAAGGGAGCAATTAGCAGGTCGGTAACTTTCTAAATATTGCCTGTAAACGCTATAGATCGAGTATGTTAGATGGGTCAGATTTTGTCCAATGCGTGCAAGAGGATTTCCTGACAAAGTATGTAGACAAGCCAAAAAGGGGCGAGGCCAGATAGGATTTGGTACTCTGCAGTGAATCAGGCCAGCTCTTAGATTTGGAGGTAGTTGAACAAGTTGGTGATAGTTAACACAATCCAGTTAGGTTTACTTTAGAAATGGAACAGAATAAGTATATACCACAGAGCAAGATTTACTGTAGGGGGCAAAGCAATTGTGATGTGATCAACAAGAATCAGGATGGGTGAGGAAATTGAAGGGGATGATCATAGTTGAGCTTGTTCAAGGAGAATCTACTGCATCTCCTTGATAAGTATGCACCTGTCAGTCAGAGAGGAAGTGGTCAGAAGAGGGAGCTGTGATTTACTAAAGAGGCTGAATCTCCTTTCAAGAGGAAGAAGAAGACTTATGTTAGAATGAGATGCCAAGGTTCAGTTAGGGCGCGTGAGAGTTACAAATTAGCCAGGAACGACCTAAGAGAGCGCTAGGAAGAGCCAGAAGGGGACATGAGAAGTCTTCACCAGTAGGATCAAGGAAAAATCTAAAGCTTACTACAGGCAAGTCAGTAATAAAAGAATGACGAGAATAAGATTAGGGCTAATCAAGCACAGAAGTGTGAAATTGTGCATGGAGTCCGAGGAGATAGGAGAGGCACTAACTGAACATTTTTCGTAGGTATTCACACTGGAAAAAGAAAATGTTGTCGAGGAGAATACTGTGAAACAAGCTATTTGAAGATACGAGACTGAGGTTCATAATAAGGAGATGTTAGCAATTCTGGAAAGTGCAAAAATAGATAGTCCCCTGGGCCATATGGAATTTATCCTAGGAATCTCTGGGAAGCTAAGGAGGAGATTGCAGAGTCTTTGGCTTTGATCCTTATCGTCACTGCTGTTTGTCATTTTTATACATTACCTGGATGAGGGCGTAGAAGGATGGATAAGTATATTTGCGGATGACACTAAGGTTGGTGGAGTTGTGGACAGAATGGAAGGATGTTGCAGGCTACAGAGGGGCATAGATAACCTGCAGAGTTGGGCTGTGATGTGGCAAATGGAGTTTAATGTGGACAAATGTGAGGTGATTCATTTTGGAAGGAGTAACAGGCATACCGAGTTACTGGGCTAATGACAAGATTCGTGATAGTGTGGATGAGTAGAGAGATATCGGCGTCTACGTGCATAGATTCCCGAAATTTGTCACCCAGGTTGATAGGGTTGTGAAGAGGCGTACGGTGTTTTGGTTTATTGATAGAGGGGTGAGTTTCGGAGCCATGAGGTAATTTTGCAGCTGTACAAAATTCTGGTGCAACCGCACCTGGATTATTACATACAGTTCTTGTGGCCGCATTAAAGGGAGTGTGTGGAAGCTTTGGAAAGGGTTCAGAGGACATTTATTAGGATGTTGCCTGGTATAGAGGGAAGGTCTTATGAGGAAAGGGTGAAGGACTTGATTGTGTTTTTGTTAGAAGGAATAGGGTTGAGATGAGACTTAATAGAGACATACAAGTTGATCAGAGGATTAGATAAGGTGTAGAGTGACGGTCTTTTTCATGGAAGCATGCCTAGCATATGCAGACAGTTGGAAAATGCCCAGCTTGGTGGATCGGCAGGCCCATAGCTTATGAAAAGACTGCAATGTTTGGCTTTTTACTTTATTTGTTTATTTTCCCACTTTTATATTCAGAAGTCTGTAATGCTGAACGTTTTGCCATGTTTCTTTATTATTCTTCTCCTGAAACTTAGAGTTTGCACATAGGTACATTTACCTTAGAAAGCACCGTGCATGGGGAGACACTGTGCGCTTTTCACTGAGTCTTTAAACCCGTAATTGAGTTTAGGTGACAATGAAATCTAAAGCTAAATCTAAATCTAAACGCTGGTCTTGGCAGCAACGCATTGACCCAAGATGAGAAAGTAAACAGATACATCTGATCCCATGCTCTCAGATTTAAAGACGCAAAGTCAAACACAAACACTGGATTACGACAGGTAAATAAGCTGTATGGATGCAAACAAATGGGATGAATGGATTTTCCAGACATTGCGTGTGGGCACAGGTGATGCTAAGCTGAGTAAACATGCTGTAAGTGTTCAGATTTGAACCATCGATGTCTTTGTTCATGGACTTGGCAGGTTAGACAAGACTACTGGATTGCATGAGGCATCTATTACTCAGAGACCACGTGCATTCAACTGGACGGGTGGAGGTGAATCATCCTAAAAATCCTCTCCATTGTTTTCCCTCGCCCCTTGTCAGTCTAGCTTTTCTCAGATTTCCAGTTTCAGATATCACAGGTCAGCTTCTCTTCATGAATGGGCATTGGTTTAGATGTTGTATCAGTCTGTGGATTTAGTGATCTGATTGTTTGATCCTGCTTTCAATTATGCGTGGAGCTCTCTCATTAATTTCCCCGCCCTTGGACAGATTTCAGTTACTTTATTTTCTTCATGAATTGACCAATTGCTGTAAAAGGATATGTCAACATGTTCTTGACCTGCTCTCGAAATTTGGACTGAGTCAGACCATAAATGAAGGTATTTATGCCACAATTTAGATTGAGCAACATCCATCCAACTTGTTGAAATATAAATTCAGAAAATGTGTAATCTTCAGGATCGGTTCCTGTAATTTTAGAATAAATGAATTCGACAACATACACTGACCACAGGACGATGAAACTACCTGATATGGTGAAAAGTAAAATCACAGACTTCCTTCTGCTCTCCATCTCTGGGTCTCTGGCATTTTCTCCATTGCTCTGACCTCTCAGACCTTTACGCACTCGACTAGACACTAAAATGTGTCGCACTGTCAAGGCATTGATCAACAGAATAAAACTGAATGGGAGCAAAGGGGTTAAAATCCGATCAAACCAATCAAATCCCACCCATCCAGGATCCGTATAATAGCTTGGCTTCACAGTACAGAGCCACGGTACGTTATCAATTATCATCAATGGTTCAAACGTAAAGTAGTATGGGATGTTTCTTAAACAGAGCAGGATGCAGGTTGTTGTCAGAACCACAAATGCAGTTTTCCCAGTGCAATATTTCATTTTCAGCTTCTGGCTACAAATTGCCACAAATCGATCAAAGGAGAAGGTGACAGTTAACCAGACAGAGCAGTCTGTAGATGCAGATGCTAATACAGTTTTGAGACTGCATACAGGAGCAATATCCAGGAATGTCCCTGGGAAATAATAATAACTGATGTACCAAAGTAAGGCGTTTATCATAATGACTGTGAGATCCGCTAGTGCCATGGCCACGAGGTACCGAGTGGTGCATGTAGAGAGGCCACACTTTCTGCGGGATAGGATCACAATTGCCTGTAAATTAGCTGTAACAGAGAGAATGAAGACTAAATCTAGAAATGACTAAATAAACATTATCCATACCCAACGCACACATTAAGATCAGCTTGCAGACTAAAGAGAGAAATTCAGCAAAGTCGTCACTCAATATGTGTTTGGCCCTCTTCCAATGGACAAGAGAGTTAGTTATTTTGCAAAGAATATGGTTATTGAATCGCAAAGGTTTCAAGTGAATGACTGCTCAGTTGGAAACAGAAGAAACTTGTAAAGTGTAATGGGTGAGCTAATGTCATGATTCTCTGGCTTCTTGAGTCTGTACAGGAAGAGGGTCAGGTGTTTATTCTCATTGTGTTGTGACAATGGTGTCAGCATGTGCAATGGGACAGAACGGCAAATAAATATATGTTGGTGTTGAACTTGTTTGATGTGGCAGGAATGTTGGACGATGACACATATAATCTCTCCCGTGGTAGGACAATGAGAAACTGGAAAACGATCTGTGTGAATGCTTGGTGGAGGAGTAGATCAAGAGAACAGTTGTATGTGCAATGATGGAGCAAAGAAAAACTGTTGAAGAACTTGCATCAACACAGTCAGCAAAATGAAAGAAATATATGTGAAGGTGAAGAACTGAATTGTATCTGAAAAGGGTCAGATGGTACTGGAAGGGTTTGCATAAGATGACAATGGAAAATGATATGACAGCGTTACAGAAAAACTATTTTAATGACGATATCCAGATTAGGACAAAAATATAAAATATGCATGCAATAATGTAATGACCAAGAGGATAAAAATTGAAAAATAGTTGAAATGCAAAAATGTTGATTCTGCAATTAAACATGCATTGCATTGACATGCAACAGGTTTGAAATCATAATCGCTACAGGGACCTACTTATAAGGAGATCAAAGCTCGGGACTAAATAGTCAAAGGTAAGTAACCTCTCAAAAGGACAAATTCGAACTAAAGAGTGGGAGGATCTTCATTAATATTATCACAAATATGTACGACAGCAAGAAATGATCTTGTTTTAAATGATTTGGAATCCATGTTACACAATGGGAGCAAGAGCTAACAAGGCAGAAGGAAACACTATGGAAGGCGATAATAGGCCTGCTAGAAGTACAGTTGTCCAGCACGGAAGTAGATCCTCGTGTCTAAATCGTCCAAATCGACCAGATATCCGCAATTAATCAAGTGTTGTTTGCAAGCATTTGGTCCATATCCATCTGAACTCTTGTTATTCATGTGTTTGTCATTTTTGTGAATGACCTGGATGAGGCCATAAAAGGATGGGTTAGTGAATTTGCGGATGGCGCTAAGGTCAATAGAGTTGTGGGTAGTGACAACGAATTTTGCAGGTTACAGAGGGACATAGACAAGCTGCAGAGCTGGGCTGAGAGGTGGCAAATGGAGTTGAATGCGGAAAAGGGTGAGCTGATTCACTGTGAAGGGAGCAACAGAAATGCAGGTTACTGGGCTAATGGTAAGATTCTTGGTAGTGTAGATCAGCAGAGAGATCTCAGTGTCCAGGTACATAGATACTTGAACGTTGCCACTCAGGTTGATAGGGTTGTTCATAAGGCAAACATTGTATTAGCTTTTATTAGTAGAGGGGTTGAACTTCAGAACCGTGAAATTATGTTGCATCTGTACAAAACTCTTATGTGGCCACAATTGGAATATTGCGTACAGTTCTGGTCCCCGCATCATAAGATGGATGGGAAGCTTTGGAAAGGGTCTCAAGGAGATTTACTAGGGTGCTGCACTGTGTGGAGGGAAGGTTTTACAAGGAAAGGCTGAGGGACTTCAAACTGTTTTCGTTCGAGAGAAGAGGGCTGAGAGGTGACTTATTTGAGATATATAAGATAATCAGAGGGTTAGATGCATTTAACAATGAGAGACTGTTTCGTAGGATGGCGATGGTTAGCACATGGGGACATAGCTTTAAATTGAGGGGTGATAGATATAGGACAGATGTCAGAGGTAGTTTGTTTACTCAGAGTGTAGAAGGGGCGTGGAACGCACTGCCTGCAACAGTAGTAGACTCGCCAAATTTAAGGGCATTTAAAAGGACATTGGGTAGACACATGGACGAGAATGTCAGTTAAACGGGCTACAGATTGGTTCCACAGGTCGGTGCAACTTCGAAGGTCAAAGGGTTGATCTGTGCTGTTGATGCTGTATGTTTTATGAAATACACACATATCCATCCAGATGACTTTTACATCTTGTAGTTATATCAGCCTCCAGCACTTCCTCTGGCAGCTCATTCCACACACGCACCACCCTCTGTGTGAAAAAGTTGCCTCTTCCGCTTCTTTTAAATCGTTCTCTTCTCACCTTAAATCTATGCCTTCTGGTTTTGGCTCTCCCAGCCCAGGGAAAAGACCTTGGCTATTCGTCCTATTCATGACCCTCATTATTTTATAAACCTCTATAGGTTCACCCCTCAGCCTCTGACTCTTCAGGGAAAACAGATCCAGCCTGTTCAGCCTCTCCCTATAGCTCGAACCCTCCAACATTGGCAACATTCTTGTAAATTTTTCTGAACTCTTTCAAATTTCACAACATCCTTCCCATGGCAGGATGGCTAGGATTGCATGCAGTATTACAAAAGGTGGTCTGCCTAATGTCCGATACAGTTGCAATAAAACCTCCGAACTCCTACACTCAGTGCACTGGAGAATAAAGGCAAGCATATGAAATGCCTTCTTCACTAACATATTTACCTGCAACTCCACTGTCAAGGAACTTTGAACTTGCACTCTTCGGTCTTTTTGTTCAGGAACTCTCCCCGGAACCTTACTATTAAGTGCAAAAGGCCTGATTTGCTTTTCCAAAATGCAGCACATTTACCTAAATTAAACTTCATCTGTCACTCCTCTGCCTTTGATCCATCTGATCAACATCCCGTTTTGCTCTGAGGTCACCCTCTTCGCTGTGCACAGCACCTCTAATTTTTGTGTCATCTGCAACCATACATCCTGTGTTCACATCCAAATAATTTACCAAAATACAAGATCATTCCTTACTGTCTTAATTATATAGTCTTTCTGTCAGTACATTAATGATGGGTGACATTAGAACAAAGAACAAAGAAAATTTACAGCCCAGGAACAGGCCCTTCGGCCCTCCAAGCCTGAGCCAATCCAAATTCACTGTCTTCACCTATCGCCCAATTCCTAAGGATCTGCATCCCTCTGCTCCACACCTACTCATGCATCTGTCCAGACGCATCTTGAATGAATCTAATGTGGCTACCTCTACAAACTCTGCTGGCAAAGCGATCCAGGCACCTACCACGCTTTATGGAAAGTACTTTCCACGTGTATTCCCCTTAAACCTTTCTCCTCTCACCTTGAACGCATGACCTCTCGTTATTGAATCCCTCACTCTGGGAAAAAGGTTATCTGTATTCACCCTGTCTATACCCTTCATGATTTTGTAAACTTCAATAAGGTCCCCCTCAATCTCCCTTTTTATAAGAAAGCAATCCTAGCCAACTCTAACTCTTTTCAGAGCTATCACCTTCCGTACCAGGCAACACCTTCGTAAACCTTCTCTACATACACCCTTTCCAAAGCGTCCACATCCTGTTGGAAATGTGGCGACCAGAACTCTACACAGTATTCTAAATGGGGCCGAACCAACGTTTCAGCTCTTATACTCAGTACTGCATCCGATGAAGGCAAGTATACTATATGCCTTCGTGACCACTCTATCCACCTGTGCAGCCACCTTCAGGGTACAATGAACCTGCACTCCCAGATCTCTCTGTCCATCAACTTTTCCCAAGGCTCTTCCGTTTACTGTATAACTTGCTCTAGAATTAGTCTTGCCTCAATGCATCACCTCACATTTGTCTGGATTGAACTGCATCAGCCACACTTCCACCCAGCTCTCCAGTCTATCTATATCCTCCTGTATTCTCTGACAGTCCCTTATTCTTTCTGCCACTCCACCAATCTTCGTGTTATCTGCAAACATGCTGATCATACCAACAGTGCCCTCTCCCAGATCATTTATGTATATCACAAACAACAGTGGCCCCAACACTGACCCCTGTGGAACACCACTGGTCACCTTTCTCCATTCGAGAAACTCCCTTCAACTACTACCCTCTGTCTCCTGTTGGTCAACCAGTTCTTTATCCACCTAGCTAGAACACCCTGCACACCATGTGACTTCACTTTCTCCATTAGTTTACCATCGGGAACCTTATCAAACGCCTTACTAAAGTCCATGTATATGACATCAACAGCCCTTCCTTCATCTATCAACTTGGTCACTTCTTCGAAGAACTCCATTTTGTTGGTAAAGCACGATCTCTCCCGCACAAAACCATGTTGCCTATCACTGATAAGCTGATTCATTTCCAAATATAAATAGAGTTTATCACTCAGTACCTTCTGCAGCATTTTTCCCACCACCGGCGTCAGGCTCACTGGTCTGTAGTTACCTGGAATTTCCCTACTAGTATTCTTGTACAGGGGACAACATTAGCAACCCTCCAGTCCTCTGGCACTTCACCTGTGATTAATCATCAGTTGTATTGGGGAATAAAATTGGTGAAGTTAGATATAAGAATGAACTCAAAATGGTTTGTTTTAGATTGTTTCCTGGAGTATTATGTTGGGGATCCAAACACAGTTTAAGTTATATTTCAACTGTGCTGAATAATCAGCAGATTTAGTAAATGATCTCAGATCCAAAGGACCTCTCGTGAACAGCGAGTATAAAAATATTGAACATAACTCATGTTTTCAGTGTTAGACTGAGAACATTGTGCTAGGAAAAAAACTGTCCGAAATATAGAAGCGGCAAAACCATTGGGATGAACTAAGATCATTCTTTTTTTGTTTGCAGATTTTGCTGGAGTAGACTGGAGAAAGGATATAAGCAGAAAAGAGAGTTGAAACTAAATGGCAGGTGCTTATCAAAATAGTTCAGGGCCCACAGGAAAAATATATCCCAATGCAGAATAGGATTTCTAAGATGGGGACAATCCAATTTTGTGAGACCAAAGAAGGTAAGAATAGTTTAAAAACCGGAAGAAAAATAACGTAAAATGTGGTAAACATTTGATGAAAACTAGAGAATTGTCAGCATTTTACAAACCATACATAAACAAAGTATAACCAAACATTAATGATAGCGAAAAAAGCCAATGAGTACAATCCATCAAGTTACTTAAAAATGTATGGTGAGAGTTACGTTAAATATATAAAAAGGAAGAGTGATTTGTTTTGGATTGTTTCCTGGAGCAGTACTTTCGGCATCCAACCCGGGATTTATTTATTTTTCATCTGGTGCTGAATAATGAGCAGGTTTAATAAATGATCTCAGCTGCTTCGATACTGTAATAACTTAAAGTCATAGAGATGCATGGAAACAGACACCTTGGTCCAACTCGTCAATGCCGACCAGATATCCCAACCCAAACTAGCCCCACCTCCCAGCACCTGGCCCATGTCCCTCCAAACCTTTCCTAATCAAATAACTATTCAGATGCCATTTAAATGTTTCAATTGCACCAGCCTCCATCACTTCCTCTGGCAGCACATTCCATCCTCTGCGTCAAAAGGTTGCCCCTTAGATCTCTTTTATATCTTTCCCCTCTCATCCTAAAGTTATGCCTTCTAGTTCTGGACTGCCCCACCCCAGGGAAAAGACCTTGTCTATTTATCCTATCCATACCGTTCATGAATTTATAAACGCCTATAGGGGCACCCCTCAGCCTCCGACGCTCCAGGGAAAACAGCCCTTGCTTATTCAACCTCTCCCTGTACCTCAAATCCTCCAACCATTGCAAAATCCTTGTAAATCTTTTCTCAACCCTTTCAAGTTTCACAACACCTTTCCAATAGGAAGGAGACCAGAATTACACACAATATTCCAACAGTGGCCTAACCAATGTTCTGTACAGTTGCAACATGACCTCCCAACTCCTGTACTCAATACTCTGACCAATAAAGGAAAGCATACCAAACACCTTCTTCACTATCCTATCTACCTGTGACTTCACTTTCAAGAAGCTATTAACCTGCTCTCCAAGGTCTCTTTGTTCAAAAACACTCCCTATGTCCTGCTAAGATTTGCTTTCCCAAAATGCAGCACTTCACATTTATCTAAATTAAACTCCATCTGCCACTTCTCAGCTCATTGGCCCATCTGGTCCAGATCCCGTTGTAATCTGAGGAAACTTTTTTCGCTATCCACTACACCTCCAATTTTGGTGTCATCAGCAAACTTACTAACTATACCTCTTGTGCTCATATCCAAATCGTTGATATGAATGATGAAAAATAATGGACGCAGCACCGATCCTTGGGGCATTTCACTGGTCCCAGGCCTCCAGTCTGAAAAACAACCCTCCACCACCATCCTTTGTCTTGTCCCTTTGAGCCAGCTCTGTATCCAAATGTCTCCTGCTCTGCCTCATCTTTTTCTTTATTTTCTTTTTGTCTCATTTTAGCAATCCTGGAGCAGCATTCAAGGAAGCATGTCCCAGAGCAGCGTGAGGCGATAAATGTGTCCGGGACAGTGTGACGGGAAGCGAGTCCGAGAGCAGTGTGAGGGGGAACGGGTCTAGGAAACGTGCAGCTTTCCTTGGCGCAGCTCAGTGTCTTGCAGAGTGGACTGAAGGGCTCGGAGCCTAACTGTTGCTGGACTGGGATCTGGTGTGGATGGTCAGACACCGTGCTCGCTGAGCTACTGCAGCGTAAATTGCCCCGAAATGGGGAGGCAATTACCTTGTGGTATTATCGCTGGACTGTTAACCCAGAGGCCCAAAGAAGATTCTGGGGACCCGAGTTTGAATCCTGCCATCACAGATGGTGGAATTTGAATTCATTAACATCTGGGGTTAAGAATCTAATGGTGACCATGAATCGATTGTCAGGAAAAGCCCATCTGGTTCACTAACGTCCTTTAGGGAAGGAAACTGCTACACTTAGATGGCGTGGTCTACATGTCACCCCTGACCCACAGCAATATGGCTGACTCTAAATTACCCTTTGGGCAATTAGGGATGTTGCTTTCATCCGTTTATGAATAAAAATAATTGTTTACTGTTATGTCAATCCTTTAACTACATTGCTTCTAACTTATTTTCAGACGCTGTACGCGATGCTCCTACGTTTTCTTTTATTCCTCATTTATA
Organism: Chiloscyllium plagiosum; assembly: GCF_004010195.1. Classification (NCBI taxonomy): domain Eukaryota; kingdom Metazoa; phylum Chordata; class Chondrichthyes; order Orectolobiformes; family Hemiscylliidae; genus Chiloscyllium; species Chiloscyllium plagiosum. The sequence goes on along the minus strand of NC_057755.1, from coordinate 7,215,769 downwards.
ACCAAGATTTGCTCCAATGTGCTTGTACCTAATATGGAGCCTTTCTACACTGTATTCCTGCACTTCTGCACGGGAGTACCCGTGGCAATAAAGCATATTCTATTATGTTCTTTCAGAGTGATCACTCAATTAGAATGGACCACAGTGATTCACAGAATAAAAGCAGACAGCAGCTCCCACAGAAGCACACACTTTCACTGGTTATCATCACTTACCAGGAAATCCAATGACAGCAAGAATCAAGTAATATATTTTCAGCACACCATCAATTGTACGAGACATTTTCAATGTGAATGCAGTGTCACTCTGAGCTGAAGACAGTCTCCCTGGGTATTAAGTGCTGAAGAGTTCAATTTCAAAGCCTTTAAATTATAGCCTGTGCGAGCAACGGCACATCCCTCCCAAAAGGCATTGATGTTAAAAACATGTGCAACTTCATAAAGAAACAAATTACGACGGAACATTAATTGGCTCTTTCTTGGGGATTTTTTTTTTCTTAGCTCAATTGTATCACTCTATTCAAAAGAATTAAATCGTTTAAAACAAGAGAAGTAGCGTCCTGTCAGAAATCTTACTGATACTTCAATATAGATCAGCCTCATCTCCAGACCTCAAAGTGTTTCACTGTTGTTTGTCGCATTACTGCTCAGTAATTCCGTTCAACATGTTTGAATCTCTCCCACTCCCCGCGCCCCCCAGCCTCTCTCTCTCTTTCTCTCTCTCTCTCACACACACTCGGCTTTCCTCCCCCAATCTGGGACAGACTTGCCTTGGCACCAAGTAGCAGACACACATGATCAGGTCACGCATGCGGTCTGGCCAAAAGGAAATCCAACAACTACAGATCATACAAATTATATGCTACTGCCAACTGGAAGAGGAGTCGCAAACCCCAAATACCCCACAAACAGATGCAGGCACTTCAACAGACACAGATCCCCAAACAGGAATGGTCACTCCAACAGATTCAGATACACCAACAGTTCCAGGCACCAGAGCAGGTTTCAACATCCCAACAGATACAGGCTTGTCATAAATAGGGACCCCCCAACACATATGGACCCCTCAGCAAATTCAGATCATCTAACAGTTACAGACAACCCAATCGATATTGACCCCATAACCGATGCAGAACCCACAACAGGTACAGACCCTTCAATAGATATGGAGACTCCTACCGATGCAGAATCTTCAGCTTATACAGCCTACCCACTGAAACATACTCTTCACTTACACTGGCTAGTGGGGAGGGTCAAAGGATGCAGAACTTAGGGTATAAGATCAAAGTATCATGCAACTGTTGCGAAGTATTCCTCATCACAATGGACGTTTTGTCACTCAACACCGGCATTCCCCGCGATGATGGCATTGCTGCAACAGCCTCAGTACTCAATACTAACAACTGCCAATCTCCAAGCACTATCCTACTACTCATCCACTGTATCCACGACCACAATGCCTTCATGTTTGATAACCAGTTCTTTATCCAGAAACATTGAATTTCCATGAGGACCAAATTTGCACCCCAATATGCCAACATTTTCATGGATATTTATGAGCAAGACGTCTTTACTGTTAGTCAAGGATAATATAACGGTGGATTAGAGAAATCTTGATGAGGACTCGTCTACTGAAATGTGTGAGCTGAGGTTAGAAACAGGAGAGGAGAGGGCACACTGTTTGGAGTTTTTTTATTGGCCTTCGCAGAGTTCCGCAGAGTGGAAGAGAGGATTAGCAAAAGTATTCTGGGCAGGAGTGAAAGGAACAGGGTGGTCATTTCGGTGGACTTTAACTTCCCCAACATTGACTGGAAATGCTATAACTCTAGGACGTCGGATGGATCAGTTTTAGTCCAATGTGTACAGGAGGGTTTCCGGACACAGTATGTCTAAGGGCTGACAAGTGGGTAGGCCGCATTGGATCCTGTGCTTGGTAATGAACCAGGCCAGGTGTTTGTTTAGTTGTGGGTGAGCACTGTAGAGAGAGTGACCATAATTCAGTTACGCTTAGTTCAGCGATGGAAAGGGATAAGTACATGCCACAGGTCAAGAATTACCGATGGGGCAAAGGCAATTATAATGTGATTAGGCAGGAATTAGGATGCATAGAATAGGGTAGCAAAATGCAGGGGATACAGACAATGGAATTGTGGAGCTGGCTTAAGGAACAGATATTGCGTGCCCTTGATAGGTCTGTCCCTGTCAGGCAGGGAGGAACTGGTAAGGTAAGGGAACCGTGGTTTACTACAGAAATTGCATCTCTTGTTATAAAGTAGAAGGAGGATTATGTGTTGATGAGGCAAGATGGTTCAAATGAGGCGATGGAGAGTTACAGATCAGCTAGGAAGGATTTAAAGAGAGAGTTAAGAAGAGCAAAGAGAGGACCTGAGCAGTCTTTAGCAACAGAATAAATGAGAACTCTAAAGCTTTCTATAGGTATGTGAGGAATAAAAGGATGATTAGGGTAGGAATGGGGCCAGTCAAAGACAGAAGTGGGAAGTTGAGTGTGGACCCTGTGGAGATCGGAGAGGTGCTAAATGAACATTTCTCATCGGTTTTCACTCAGGAAAAGGAGAATATTGTAGAGGAGAAGACTGAGGTACGAGTTATTAGACCAGAAAGGATCAAGGTTAGTTATCAGTTGTTATGTTATGGGGGATTTCAACATGCAGGTAAACTGGGAGAATCAGGATGGTACTGGACCCCAAGAAAGGGAGTTTGTGGAGTGCCTCCGAGTTGGATTCTTAGAACAGCTTGTGCTGAAGCCTACCAGGTAGAAAGCAATTCTGGATCTGGTGTTGTGCAACGAACCGGATTTGATCAGGGACCTCGAAGTAAAGGAGCCATTAGGAGGTAGTGACCACAATACAATAAGCTTTAATCTGCAGTTTCAAAGGGAGAGGGTAGAATCGGAAGTGACAATATTTCAGTTGAATAAGGGGAACTATGGAGCTATGAGGGAGGAGCTGGCCAAAGTTCAATGGTGCAATACCCTAGCAGGGATAACAGTGGAGGAACAATGGCAGATATTTCTGTGTATAATGCAGAAGATGCAGGATCAGTTCATTCCAAAAAGGAAGAAAGATCCTATGAGGAGGCATGGGTGGCCGTGGCTGATGAGGGAAGTTAAGAAACATATAAAGACAAAAGGGAAAACGTATAGCATAGCAAAGATGAGCAAAGGTGGATCAGTTCCTGTGGATTGGAGGGTGGCTATTGTTGTCCCACTTTTTAAGAAAGGAGGGGAGGAGCAAACAGAGAATTACAGACCAGTTAGTCTGACCTCAGTGGTGGGAAAAATGCAGGAGTCAATTATAAAGGTCCAAATTAGGACACATCTGGATAGCAGTAACAGGATAGGTCAGAGTCAACATGGATTTGTGAATGGGAAATCATGCTTGACTAATCTTCTGGAATTTTTTGAGGATGTAACTCTGAAGATGGACAAGGGAGATCCAGTGGATGTCATATACCGGGACTTTCAGAAAGCCTTTGATAATGTCCCACATAGGAGGTTAGTGAGCAAAATTAGGGCACATGGTATTAGGGGCAAAATACTGACATGGAAAGAAAATTGGTTGGCTGACAGGAAACAAAGAGTAGTGATAAATGGCTCCATTTCGGAATGGCAGGCAGTGACCAGTGGTGTGCCGCAGGGATCAGTGCTGGGACCATGGCTTTTTACGATGTACATTAATGATATAGATGAAGGTATTAAAAGTAATATTAGCAAATTTGCTGATGACACAAAGCGGGGTGGCAGGGTGAAATGTGAGGAGGATGTTAGGAGAATACAGGGTGACCTGGACAGGCTAGGTGAGTGGACGGATGCATGGCAGTTGCAGTTCAATATTGATAAATGTGTGGTTATCCACTTTGGTGGCAAGAACAGGAAGGAAGATTACTACCTAAATATAATCAAGTTATGTAAAGGGGCAGTACAACGAGATCTAGGTGCTCGTACATTAGGTTTACCTAACATGAGGATCAATGGTCGGCAAAACATCGTGGGCTGAAGGGCCTGTTCTGTGCTGTACTGTTCTATGTTCTATAACTTTGTAGTTTGTTTCAGTATATGCACAGTGAAAATTACCCAGATTACATGTGTAATTACCCAGTGCAAAAGAAAGTTAAAAGCATATTGCCAGGACTTGTAGGCCTGAGTTGAAGGAAGAGGTTGACCATGATATTTTTGGTAGGTCGGAAAATGAGGGTGACTTTATTGAAGTTTATAAAATCATGCGAGGCATAAATAGGATGAATGCATATAGTCTTTTGCCCAGGGATGGGGAACTGAAAACACGAGGCCATAGTTTTAAGGTGAGAGGGAAAAGCTTTAGTAAGGACCTGCGGGACAATTTCTTCACGCAGAGACTGGTGCAGATATCGAATCGACAACGAGTGAAAGTGGTTGAGGCAGGTACAATAGAAACATTTATCAAACGTAGCAAGGTTTTAGAGGGGTATGAACCAAATGTGGGCAATTTCAACTGGCTGAATGGGCAGTGAGGGGCCTGTTTCCATGCTGTATTATTCTATGACTCTATCAGTCTGCAAAACAGGCCTCAGTCGTATAACAAGAACATAAATTACTTCGCAGGTCTGGCAGATCTACAGGAAAGAATGCAGAATTAATGTTTCAAGTCCAGTGACCCTTAATCTGCATTATCTCTCATCATATGTTTAAAATGTTTCAAACCACAATAGATGGCATAAAAATGAGAGCAGAAAATACTGCTGCAGCAGTGAAGTTGGGAGCCCCTGTCAGTGGAGATCTGTACCGAGAATTCTGCTCCATAAATTGCTATCACTGTTTGGGTGGCTGGATTAGGCTGACCAGTAAGTCAGCTTGTCACATTGTTGTTCAAAGAGTAAAAGCACAGAGCAGATCAGTAGTACATTAAAACAAGTTTAATTGTCATAACGACATAGCAGGGATTTCAGTGCAAGCAAGAGTGGTGTAGAACAGTGTTTTCACGGGTTTAATGCGTTGTTGCATTTTTCTGTGCGAGATGATCTGTCGGTTCATGCAGCTGCCAAGCTCCTTGTTTGAAAACCAAAAGAGAAAATGCTGGAAAATCTCAGCAGGTCTGGCTGCATCTGTAAGGAGAGAAAAGAGCTGACGTTTCGAGTCTAACTGACCCTTGATAAACTTCAGCTCTTTTCTCTCCTTACAGATGCTGCCAGACCTGCTGAGATTTTCCAGCATTTTCTCTTTTGGTTTCAGATTCAAGCATCCGCAGTAATTTGCTATTATCCTTGTTTGAAAATCTGATTTGGTGCGTTACCAAAGACACTGCCTTATACGATGTAGAATGACCTTGGGGAGGTCAAGATTAGCACCATTGCTCAGCTTTGTGGTTGTTTTACTTTTTTTGGCAAATAAGAAGGCTAATTGCAATAATGAGTTTAGTCCATGTTATGAAAGAGTGTTGCTACCCTGGACACCAACCGAATAACAAAAACAGAATGTAGGACATACCAGCTATAACGCTGACCACTCAAACATCATTTTCTGTGTTCTAGGGTTAAAAAATAATGTTGAACGCAATGTTTGAAATTGATTCTTCTCATTCAGTGAATGTGTGCACTCCTGCTGTGCTCAGCATTTATTCACCATTCTTCATTGCCCAGGGTTTGTTGTAAGAAGGATCAAGTAAGGAAAGCAGACTATTTTTCCTGAAGAAACGGTTATGGTGAACAAGATAGGCTTCGAATAATGCAGGCATGGACGAGCAATTTAATTCAAAATTGCAATGAGGATTGAAACTCTGCACCTACCATGCTGTGATTCGAACCCACTCCCACTAAACATTAATCTCGACCTTAAAAGAATAACTAAGTACTAATTTCACCATGCCACTGTCTTACAAAAGCGCATAGTAATAGAATTCAGCATCTCACGGTACTTCAACATTACAAACGCATTCGCTCTCTGAATTTAATAGAAATCAAATTCAAGCAATCCTTTGATCTGAATAAAATCCCCTTGTAAAATACAATTTCTCAAAACTATGCAACTCATCCAAAGAGCAGAACCCTCCCAACAAAAGCTTACATTTGACCAAACAATAATAATCACTGTCAGATAGACACACATCCGTAATCAAAACACAACCTTCAAATATGGCAGAATTTTCCAAGAATGCAAATTCTCAAACCATCACCATCCATCCATACACGTCACTGACCTCACTATTAATGTCAGTCTGTATCCAGATACATCAGTAGCATCCCTCTTTTCTTATTGTCCTTCGGGTCAATCACTAAACTTGGGATAAACTCTTCAGGAAATGATGATGTACGAGCTTTCCTTTACAATAATATATCTACGGATTATTCATAAAGATGAGTGAAGAACACAGTAGGACCAATAAAGAACAGGGTAAGCTGCTCACAAAAGACATGGCAGAGGTGATAAATGAATATTTTGCTTCGGTCTTTATCAAATTAGTGTTCAGCATCTGAGCAGTCTCGGAATAAATGTTACAAAGGCTGGCAGCATTCTATGTAGGTGACTCACTCGGCCCAGATCTTATCTATCGAGATTGCTCAGAGAGTAAAGGGAGAAAATTGCAAGGCCGTTGACAGAAATTTCCCAGGCTGATCTGAACACAGAATTAGTTCTGGGGGACTGGAGGAATGCAAATATGACACCATTGTTTTCGAAAGGGGCAAAGAATAACCTAACAAACTACAGACCAATTAGTTTGATATCGACAGTGGAAAAATTCATGCAGACCATAATAAGAGGTAAGATAAATATGCACTTCATGAAAAGTCAGTCAGTACTCGACACTCAACATGTTTTTGTCAAATGTAGGTGAGATCTGGCAATTTTAATTGATTTATTTGATTAAGTGGCAGTGGATGTTGGGATGTACTGTAGATGTTGTATGTCTTTTATACAGTACCACATTGCAGCTCAGTTAGCAAATTACAAACGTATGACATTGATGTGCCCTTGGCAGCATGGATCAGAAATTGGATAAACGATAGGAAACAGAGTCTTGGTGTGGATAGACTATCTGAGTTTGGAGACGGCATGAAAGTGACAATCCCTTGTTAATTTCTGATCAGTTTCAATGGTTTGTCCGTAGGTGTCAATGGCAAATCTCTAAATTTGAAGCTATTGTGGAGCTGGGGAGAGTCTTGATTTGGAAAGAGGGCATTGAGCGACTTCAGAGCGACATTGAACTGTCAGCCAAATGGGCAGACACCTGGCAGTTGAATCTGAATGCAGAAAAAAGTGAAATAATGCATTTTGAAGAAGAAAACTTCATCAATTGTTATAGCTTTGAGGGAAATACAGAAACAGAGGGTCCTTGCTGTTCATGTGTACTGTGGGGGGGGGGGGAAAAATCCATCTGACTCACTAATGTTCTTCAGGGAAGAAAATCTGCCACCATCGCCTGGTCTGGCCAACATGTGACTCCAGACCAACACAACATGGTTTACTCTCAACTGCCCTTTCAAATGGCCTAGCAAACTATTCAGTTCGGGGGCAGCTAGAGATGGGAAATAAATGCTGGCAAGGTAGAGACACCCACGTCTCAGGGGTGACCTCCTATCATGTATAAGGCATTGAAATTTGTTTTCATGTGATAGTGACCAAGTGTGCAAAAGAGAGTGGAGCAGGAGATGGAGATTATGTGTATTTCAGCAAGGATATTCACAGTCTTCTCAACATCCTCTTTCGGCTTGCCTGGCTACATTAGAGAGTTATGTACTTGAACTTCGAGTTCCCTTTGCTCCTGCACTCCCCTGAAAGATTTACCATTGATCCTGCATCGCGTCTTCTTTCTTCTTCTACCCAAATGCATTGTGGTTCATTTCTCCGCATTGACGTTTATATGCCAGGAACCTGCCCATTGACCATCTTGTGTATGCTTCGGATCATCCTCAGAAATCTCTACTCTCCTTGGGATATTATCATTTGCAAATTTCGAGATTTTTCTCTTAATACCAATCTTCAAATCATTTATATGAATCAGAAAGAATGCAAGACCGTCAATGCTAATCACTGGGGAGCATCAAGGTTAATTTGTATCCGGTTCAAGTGGCCATCTGTATCTAGCTTCTGTTTCGTCTATTTTGGCCAACGTCTAATCCATGCTGCCAAGGACTAATCACAAATATTTCCTCCTTGCCCCATCTATCTTTCACTAAACCTTTGCTGCGAAATTGTTCGAAGAAAATTTTCTTGTTTGTTTCAACGCAGCCTGTAATTCTTTCCTCGTGCTTCCTCTTTTCATTCCTTACTCAAGCCTCAGCATCTCTTGCATTTCAGATACTCTTCTTAATTTCTATCTCTGTTATATTTCCAGTATATAATACATGACTCTTTTTCTTCCTTATTTTCGCATCAGTATCCTCAGTCATCTGAGTACAGTAAATCTGGATGCCTTCTATTTATTTATGAAAGATATGTACCGAACTTCCTGAGGACTGCAGATACTGGAGGTCTGAGTCGAGAGCGAGGTGCTGGAAACGCACAGGACATCAAGCAGCGTCCGAGGCCTATTTATCCCTCTTTTGAAAGTCTCCCATTTTACATTCACTTCATTTATTCACCAAAATGACATTCTAATCAGCACACATCAGATCAATTCAGGGACCCGTGCAGTCTGCCTTTTGACTGCTCTGAAGAGTACCAATTCTACCATCGAACATCCCAGATTACCTCCTTCTTCAAAGACCGCAATTTTCCCTCCGACTTGGTCACCAATGCCCTCCAGCGCACTCCTCCAGTTCCTGCACCTCGACCCGTCCAATCGGAACAAGGACAGAAGCCACCCCGGTCCTCACCTTCCACCCCACCAATCTCCAGACACATCAGATTGTCATCTGTTCCTTTCATTATCTGCTAAAAGACCTCACCATTCGGGATATATTTGCATCGGCGTTTCAGAGACACCACTTCCTCCCCAACTCCATTGTCAGATCAACGCCCACCCCCACTAGCCTAACCCCCCCCCCCCCCCCCAATCCCAGCACCATCCCCTGCCAGCGCAGGAAGTGCAAACTCTGCACCCACACCTCCCCCTCACCTCTGTCCAACGCCCCAAAGGATCTTTTCACATCAGACAGAAATTTGCCTGTACTTCCACACGCGTCATCTACTGTATCTGTTGCACCTGATGTGGTCTCTTCTACATCGGGAAGGCAGGACTCCAAAGTGCAGATCATTTCAGAGAACATCTCTGAGACACTCGGACCAACCAACCCCATCACCCTGTGGCTTTCCCTCCCACTTCAACAAGGTCATGCTTTTCCTGGGTCTTCTCCATCGCCAAACCCTAACCACCCGACGCCTGGAGTAAGAATGCCTAATCTTCCACCTTGAGACTCTGCAACCTCACGGGATCAATGTGGATTTCACCAGCTTCATTATATCCCCTCCCCTCAGCTTATCCCAATCCCAAGCCTCCAACTCAGGACCACCCACTTGACCTATCCATCTTCGTTTCCACATAACCGCTCCACCCTGCTCTCTGACCGATAACTTTTATCCCACTTTCATCTACCTATCACACTCTCAGCTACTTTTCCCCAGCCGCAACCCTCTCCCATTTAGTAGATTCGCCAAATTTAAGTACATTTAAGTCGTCATTGGACAAGCATATGGACGTATATGGAATAGTGTAGGTTAGGTGGGCTTCAGATTGGTATGACAGGTCGGCGCAACATCGAAGGCCGAAGGGCCTGTACTGCGCTGTTATGTTCTATGTCCTATGTTCTATATTTATCTCTCAGCCCCCTTGGCCCACAAGTCTTATCCCCGATGAAATGCTTATGCTCAAAATGTCAAGTCTCCTGTTCCCTGGATGCTGCTTGACCTGCTGTGCTTTTCCATCACCACACTTTCGACTCTGATCTCCAGCATCTGCAGTCCTCACGTTCTCCCTTCACTGATCAATCCTTGACTGATTTTTATTCTTTTCAATTTAATAATGCAACTTTTGATAGTATGATTGCTGTTTCCCAAGGGTCATCCACTCTGACGTACTCCACTTCACCTACCTCTTTTCCACGATTAGATCCAACGTTGCTTTTGACTTTCTAGCCTGGAAATGTACTGATGCAGGAAGTTTTCCTACAAATATTGCATGAATGTCTTCCTTGCTACAACCTACGCTACAGCTTTTTACTCAGTCTATCTCAGAGTAAGAATCAACGAATGTCACAATGCTACTTGTCCTCCAAATTTCCATAATGTGCCAACACATACTCTCTTCTACTTTCCCTCCACAACATTTCAGACCCGTTAGACAATGCCAAGGCGTTTTGATATTTCTCAGAACAGCTATCTTTTACGTTTTTTTTTAATGGTGACCCAGTCTCCTTCATTGATGTACTCTTTTTTCCGTCCCATGACGATGTGGATTGACCATCTCTGGTTCGACTTTTCGATGTTTTCTTTACGTTTGTGATTATATAGCATGGTGCCATCCAAATAAACTACGAGTACACGTGCTTGAGCTGTAACTCAGTAAACTGGTCATCGATATGGGGCAAGCTTGCTTCAATACAAATGGCATGACCAACATTGGTGTGACAACTGCAGAGACTTCCTATGCTATCTTTGCAATATTACTTGCTGATATTGGTTGTAACAAATCAATAGTCTATTTTTAAAATATGACACACTACTAACATGTAAAAGCATTGCCTTGTGCTTTTTTGAACATTGCAGAATTCACGTAGTTATGAAGCTGGTGCATCTTCCAAAGATATCTTCCATAGTCCAAAGATGTGGCGGGTCAGGTGAATTGGCCATGCTAAATTGCCCGTAGTGTTAGGTAAGGAGTAAATGTAGGGTTATGGGTGGGTTGCGCTTCGGCGGGTCGGTGTGGACTTGTTGGGCCGAAGGGCCTGTTTCCACACTGTAATGTAATCTAATGTAATCTAATCTTAGTTGCTGGAAATGAATAGTCAAGTCATTGTCAAAAAGAGTGATAAAGTGACAACAATTTTGCGTGCATTGAATGAGTTATAATTACATTATCTCATGCATTACATGGCTATTCTCTACTCCTTGTCATAATTTCTCAAATGTTATCCACATAATGAATGCTGCCTGTGATTTGATTCATATCGACATTGATAGATTCAGTATTCGATTAGATTAGATTAGATTCCCTACAGTGTGGAAACAGGCCCTTCGGCCCAACCAATCCACACTGACCCATCGAAGAGTAACCCACCCAGACCCATTTCCCTCTGACTAATGCATCGAGCACAATGGGGAATTTAATATGGCCAATTCACCTGTCATTCCCATCTTTGGACTTTGGTGTGGAACAAGCTGTTCTTCTCAAATCAATCAGCAGTAATCACATGATTGAAGATTTAAAGGAAGATATTTGAAGGATGAAGCAACCAATGGGGTTTGACTTAGGTTTTCACCCTGAAAACGATGGCAATGAGGTGCCAGAATTGATGAAAAAAATGCTCTCGACAATTGCAAACATACTCCTTTTGAGTATGTTTCCTGCAATGCTTTACGATATTTCATGCTCATTGCCATTTATCTGAGTTCTCTGTTGCTCTCTTTCTTGTGACACTTGAAGCAAATCACATTGACCCTTAATTTACCTCTTCTTTCCAGCTCGCTTCTCCTATGTATGGACAGAAACTGTAATGGTGTCCAAAAATTCAATGAAACTGTTTGATTGCTACTGAAAATGTTTCTGACTGAGAATAGTTCAACTGCACTTTTGAGGAAACCTAATTTAATTTACTGATCTGTATTGTCCTGTTGTCTGTGCACTTTACACTTCCGTCAGCAATTTCTTGGTGTTGGAATGACAGAGGTTGATTTTTGTGTTGAAATTCACTGAAACATGTTGCAATCATTATCCCATTACAAAAAAAAACAAAGATGCAGCTTAACGTAATAGAGAGACTCGCCAAAAAAAAAACAATGTAATTTCACAACCGAAACCATTTTATTCAGTGCCAGTTAATTAATTGCCCTCGGGACAATGGATATTCGCAAAGTACAAGCACAATGTGCTAAGCTCTCTTCTAAACTCAATTGTAACATGGGCTTCATGCCGATCTATAGGAAAATATCTCAGGAACGTTTTCGTTCATTAATTCTTCAGAAGTTGTCCATTTAAACACTGCAGGGCATTGTACTCAAAGCTGCAAATCAATGTCAGAAATTATGTGAGCAGCATGCCAATCTATAGGAAAATATCTCAGGAACGTTTTCGTTCATTAATTCTTCAGAGTTGTCCATTTAAACACTGCAGGGCATTGTACTCAAAGCTGCAAATCAATGTCAGAAATTATGTGAGCAGCAAACACAGGTTTATTATTAACCTAAGAGGTGGAAGAATATTTCAGAGATAAATTAGGATATTTGAACAAACAAATGAAAACCTGGGCTGATCATCATGTAGCATTATCCGACACACAGTAGTTTAAAATTTTGCAAGCCTGTAATTATATTCATTTCCCAAGCAGACTAGCTACAGCAAGGGTAATGTGACCCAGTTTCTAGGTGTCCTACAAACGAAAAGTCATCCCTGTAATAATAATGTGTCCCGTTTTTATCCAAGGAATCTTTCTGCCTTCGGTTTTGTGGTGGTTCTGTTTGAGACCTTGTGAGATTTCTATGGGAATATTGAGTGTGTAGTATTGGTCAACATTATGTTTTCCAAATTATTATTTTTTTAATTCTTGGACAGTAAATGACGGTGACATAGTTTCCATTTCATTCTTGGCACTCAGCCTCAACTGCACAACTCTGAACGAAGTTAAAAGAAAAATCGCGTTGAAACTTTAATCTCACGACAAAGGTATTGACGAATCAAACTCCACAGATTCAATGATAAAGTTTATCATTATTCTCAGGTACTTTGTGAAATGAGATCATTCAATGTTTGCATTGTTATTTTGTAGGAACTCTCGTACGGCCGTTTCACTTTTCTCTGGAATAAATCTGCCATTTGCAACTGTGAGCAATCGGTTCCACAAATTGAACCAAGTAATTCACAGAATCCAATAAATTTACGATATTAAATTAAGAGCATTCAGCCTATCGTGGATTTTTTTAATTGTTCATTATCATCTTAATAATGGTACTGATAATACAATATAACGTTCTACAATGATAACCTATGAGGGACATAGAAGGAAGAGAGAAGACAAAAATATAACGACTGAATGGAAAGAAATCGTTGTATTTTCTTTATTTACATATTCAATATTTATAGTATATTTTCACTATATATTATAGTTACTTGTGCAGTGAAATATTCTTCATTGTTCAATACTCATGGAATTTCATGCATTTGTATTTTTAATGGTTTCATAAAATAATATGAATTATGAAAATTCATTCAATTTATATGAAAAAGATGTGACTTTGCCATTTATTATTATTAGCATTATTCTTTAACCACGAGGTCGGCTAAAGAGGATGTCCTTAATTCATGCTCAACGACGTTTCAACTAAATGATGAAAATGCACACTCCTGTCCAATAGGGGCTGTGCAGTGCAGGATGCACACACCATTCGACTGTGTTATGGTGGAATGTGGTTGCCTGAACAATCCTTGCGAGGAAAGACTGGGTGTCAGAATAGAGAGAGGAGATTGTGAAGAAAGTGAAGGAATGGTGGAATTACTGCACAGAGGCCAGTATCCTGTCGTCAAATCATCATTTCTTTACATGTACGCGGTACACTGGATGTGGCCAGCCAACTAGGATTCAGTCCCTGAAGTGAGGAGATTATAAACCTCCAGTTTATATCTTGTCTCTTTCATATTTTCTGTTTTGTGTTTACTTTTTTTGTGGTCTGTCCCCTGAACTGAGGAGATTCTAAATCACCTGTTTATATATATATTTGCACTACCCCTAACAGCGATAGTACTTATTTATTCCCCAGTACTTATGTCGTGTGCGCAGGTGTAGGACCCAGTGAAAAATAACGAATGTAGACTTTTTTTTAATATTCCACCACCAGAAAAGAAACAGATGAGTGGCCGGTCACACGCAGTGCTCTTTTCAACAAAGAACAATACAAAGTGATCAAAAAGTGAAAGGGAGGGCAGGGATTAAATAAAATAGAGTTTGGGGATAAAATACTCCACAAAATGCTCTGCCCACCTCTCCCTGGAAAACCTCAAGGGTGTTGTAGACACATCGTGCTCCTCCACTAAGGACACCCGGGCTTGAACGTAGCTGTAGAACAGGGGCAGGCAGTCAGCCATAATAACCCCACCATGGCCCACTGATTTGCCCTTGTCAGGCAAAGGAGCAGACCCACGAGGAGATCCGCTGACCCACCTTTCCCTTTTCGCACTGGGTGCCCATAGTTCAGGAGCATGGGGCTGAAGTGCGACCAAAAACATAAACGTATGTTCTTCAGGAAAGCAGAAAAGGAGTGCAGACACCCACACACAATGTATATATGATCAACGAATTCCACAACACCACAGAACAAGCAGTTGGGCTACGAGTCTGTGGTGCAGGGGACTGATGCATGTAACAGCCTCCCTGCCAGATCCCCCAAACACCTCTAGCTTTTTTTAGTCTTATCCTTTCCCTGCACTCCCGCCTCCCAGCAGTAGTGTGTAGTTTTCCGCCAGCACTCATGAGACACAGTGAAAAACAACAATCGCATAAATCTCTGACGCATTGTTTGTGATATACACATTAAATTGTTGGAAGACCAGTACCAAACACACTAGCTAGTTTTTGAATAAGGAGTATTTCCACTGGTGGATGTTAAGTTTCTTCGAAAAGTAACCAACTGATCAATCCCATACACATCTTTCTGTAGTAGTACAGCTCCAACTCCTATATCACTCGCATTGATGGAAACTTTAAAATATTTTGAAACTTTTGCTGCAGCTAAAACTGGTGCAGTCGTTAATATTGCTTTCAAATTGTCGACTGCCTCCTGGTTTTGTTCTCTCCACTGAATCTTTGTGTCCTTATTCAGGAAATTGGTTCACGGTGCAACTACACTGCTAAAGTTTGGAACAAACTTCCAATAGAATCCGCTGAGTCCTAAGAATTGAAGCACCTCTTTCTTCGAGGTTGGTCGTAGAAATTCCTCGATGGTCTTTGTCTTTGCGTTCCGTGATGTCAACCTTCCATGACCAATGTTATGTCCCAAGAACGTCACCTCTGCTTTCGGGAATTCAGTTTTGTTTCAGTTTATCGCAAGTTTTGTTTCTCATTGTCGTTCAAAGAGCTCTGCCAACTGTACCATGTGATCTTTTGAGGATTTAGGAAAGATCACTTTATTGTCCAAATAGATTGCAGAGTTTGAAGACCCAGCCACAACTCTGTTCATGAGTCTTTGGATTGTGACAGGTACGTTCTTCACTCCAAAGGGCATCACTTTAAATTGATATAGCCCATTTGGGGTTACAAATGTAGAAGTTATTTTCACCGTCTCTGATAAGATACCTGCCAGGAACCACGCAGTGAGTCTAACTTGGTGATGTGACTGGTTTGTCCGACTCACTCAATATAGTCACAGTGAGGAAGGATGTGGCAGGTTACAGCGGGATATAGATAAGCTGCAGAACTGGGCAGAAAGGTGGCAAATGGAGTTCAATGTAGCTAAGTGTGAGGTGATTCACTTTGGTAAGAGTAACAAAAAGATGGGGTACTGGGCTAATGGTCGGATACTTGGTAGTGTGGATGAGCAGAGGGATCTTGGTGTCCATGTACACAAATCTTTGAAAGTTGCCACCAAGGTAAATAGTGCGGTGAAGAAGGCATATGGCGTACTGGCTTTTATTGGTAGAGGAATTGAGTTCCGGAGTACTGAGGTCATATTGCAGTTGTATAAGACTCTGGTGCGGCCGCATCTGGAGTATTGTGTGCAGTTTTGGTCGCCATACTATAGGAAGGATGTGGAGGCACTGGAACGGGTGCAGTACTCAGCGAGTCGTGAGTTCATGGAATGCCCTGCCAGTAGCAGTGGTGGACTCTCCCTCTTTATGGGCATTTAAGCGGGCATTGGATAGGCATATGGAGGATAGTGGGCTAGTGTAGGTTAGGTGGGCTTGGATCGGCGCAACATCGAGGGCCGAAGGGCCTGTACTGCGCTGTATTCTTCTATATTCTATGTTCTATGTTCTATGTAGTCCTCCAATCTCGGAACTGGATTTGAGTCTGATCTTGTAACGACGTTGACCTTCTGCTAATCCATGCAAAATCGTTGAGTCCCGTCCAGTTGAGCAACGAAGACCATCAGCGATTTACACTCTCTCTGGCTCAGTTCGATGATATCCTCTTTGAGCATGGCCTCCATCTCCTTCCGGACCTGTCGGGCTTTGAAAGGATTGTGGCAATATGGGTGCTGTTTTATTGGCGCAGTATTCCCTACATCTAAATCATGTACAATAGCAATTAGTCATCCCTATCTGATTCTGACATGTGTCCTTCTAATGCAGTAACAAACATTGCAACTGCGTCTTTGCTCATGAGACAGATACTTGACTAACCTAACCCACTCCTCAAGGACTTCTTCATTTTATTAATCTATTTTGAGGCACATCAAAATCCACATCATCTGGATTTGCTTCCTCACTCTGCAGGGCAGTAACTAACACCTGTTTCTCCAGTTCTTTCTCTCTAGTATGATACGGTTTCAACATGTTTCCAGGACATAACCGATAAAGTTTGTGTCTGATTTGGCATCTCTACTAGATAGTTCACCTGACTCAACTTTTGCTCAGTTTGATAGCTGCATTAAACGGAGATTTGAAGGGATCTCAGGAAAACGGCTGACTCTCAGAGCTTTTATCTGCCACCTGATTCATTCTATGCTGTAGCTCTTTTGGTGATGTTTAACGAACTCACCTACTCAATTTAATCTCTCCCTCACCTCAGATACATAATCTGAGTATGAGATCTCCGACTTTTGTCCTGTCAATTTTTCTTTAATTAATTTCAAAAGGCCTCTCACTTCATGCCGAAGTATTGGGGAGTGAACTGAGTAAGTTCGTTTGGGTTTCTTGAATGCTGAACAACACAAATGGTATAACTGTATCCCAGTCATTCGTTTAATCCTGACAGTATGCTCTCAACATGGCCTTCAATGTCTGATGCCACCTTTCTGAAACTCCCTGGGATTCATGATACGCACTGGTTTTAATGTGCTGTATTCCTAAGCTATCCATAACCTCCTTAAACAGCCTACCAGTAAAATTTGATCCTTTGTCCGACTGAATCCGTCTGGGTAGCTCATACCATGAGACGAAAGCTACTAACTCCTCTACCACCCTTTTTGCCTTGACACTCTGTAATGGAATTACCTCCAGAAATCTGGTGGACACATCCATTCTGGTTAACAAGTACTGGTTCCCACTTTTATTTTTCGGGAAGGGACCGACACAATTACTTATGACTCGTGTGAAAGGTTCTTCAAATACAGGAATTGGCAACAGAGGCGCTGGTTTTATTACCACCCGTGGCTTCCTGTCATTTGGCATGTACCACACGTATGGCAAAAGTTAGCGACACTCTTGTGCATTCCAGGCCAGTAAAAATTATTTTGTACCTGTGCCTGAGTCTTTCTTACCCCGAGGTTACTTCCAAAATATAGTTTATCTGCTACCCGTGACACCTCCTGTCTGTATTCTACTAACAACACAATTTGGTGCATTTTGGCCAATTTCTCCTCTGCATTGACCTGCTGTGGTCTCCATTTCCACCCTAGGATTCTATCTTTAAGATAATATTCCTTACGAATATGCTCTAACTCCTTTTCAGAGTACGCATCCACATATTTTTTCTTTTATCATCACGTCTTGATGTTGCAAATCCCTTAGCCTTTTCAGGTCTAAACACTTCTGTCTAACCCTCTGCTTTTTCAGATTTTTCCTGCGCCATTATATCAAACAGGGTATCTGCTAACTGAACTTCAACTAACTCATCTTACTCTTTAGTTTTTGCTTTGTGGGATCTGGTTACTACACAGTCTGGGAAAATACCAGGATATTTCTGTTTTAACTCCTCAGTTTCTTGGTCTTCATTGGCTTTGTCTGCAACAATGCGTGTCACTCCCACCTTGAACCCTGCGAAATCATTCCCAAGAGCAAACTGAATTCCTAAAATGGACAATTTGTCAATCACTCCCACTGCAACTTCCCCAGTCTTGAGTTGGCACTCCAACTTGATCTTACATAGCGGAAAACTAAATCTCCGTCCATCTATCCCACAAATTACCACAAAAAGATTGCATATTCGCTCATCTCTTATTATCAGCAACTGGTTAGATCCTGTATCGCTCAAAATTATAACTTCTTGCCCTTCTCCCCCTGTTCTTTCTGAATAAACTTTACCCAAAGAAACGATTTTTGTTTTGGACAGATCAAGTGCTAACTCTATATCCAACTCCTGCCAAGGTTGTGCATTCTCATGCAGCTCCAAACTATTGGGGTTTCCTATACTACCATAACTAATGCCACTGGCGTAACTTCTTTTATCACATCTTTTCCCACAGTGTGTTTCTTGAACAACTGTGACTGTGACTTTACGTGTCCCACCTTCTGGCAATGAAAACACCTTTTCCCAGTGTACTTCTGAAACCACCGGCACTGTAATTTTCAGTGTCCCACTCCATTACATGGAAACATTTTCTGGGTTGCATTCCATTGATGAAAGCAAGCATGCAGGTACAGCAGGCAGTGAAGAAAGCTAATGGCATGTTTGTCTTCATAATAAGAGGAACTGAGTATAGAAGCAAAGAGGTCATCCTGCAGCTGTGTTGGGCCCTGGTAAGACCGCACCTGGAGTATTGTGTGCAGTTTTGGTCTCCAAATTTGAGGAAGGACATTCTGGCTATTGAGGGAGGGCAGCGTATGTTGTAGAGGTCAATTCCCGGAATGGCAAGATTATCATATGTTGAAAGATTGGAGTGACTGGGCTGGTATACACTCCAGTTTAGAAGGTTGAAAGGAGATCTGATTGAGACGTATAAGATTATTAAAGGATTGGACACTGTGGCAGCAGGAAGCATGTTTCCGCTTATGGGTGGGTCCAGAACAGAGGACACAGTTTAGAAACAAGGGGTAGGCCATTTACAACAGAGTTGAGGAGAAACTTCTTCATCCAGAGAGTGGTAGATATATGGAATGCTTTGCCCCAGAAGGCAGCGGAGGCCAAATCTCTGGATGCTTTCAAGAAACAGATGGATAGAGCTCGTAAAGATAGTAGAATAAAGAGTTATGGGGATAAGGCAGGAACAGGATACTGATTGTGGACGATCAGCCATAATCATAATGAATGGTGATGCTGCATCTTAGGGCTGAATGACCTACTCCTGCACCTATTGTCTATTATCTATTGTCTAGATTAGAGTGGTGCTGGAAAAGCACAGCAGGTCAGGCAGCATCCGACCTGCCTGACCTGCTGTGCTTTTTCAGCACCGCTCTAATCTAGACTCTGGTTTCCAGCATCTGCAGTCCTTGTTTTTACCTAGTCTATTATCTATTGTTCATTGAAGACACCTGAGGCCGTTCACCTCCATTTCACCCTCTTGGGATTCCTTCTTATCCTGTCATAATCTCTCACCAGTCTTCTCTACTCTTTGTTTCGTAGTGTAGGATCTCCTCTTCTCCCAACTTCCATCCCTCACAGGACGAAATTCTGGCTGGTATTTTGAATTATGCACCAACATGCATTCTTCTTCAAATTCTACTGCCCTTCTCACTTCCTGAAACTTCTGTTCCTCCACGTGAATTCTTACCATCTATGGAAGAGAGTTGTTAAACTCCACCAGCAGAATAAGCGCTCTTCGTGCCTCAAAGGTCCTATCTGTCTTTAAACAAGCACCTGTCTATCAAAATGACTATGTATAATTCTTTCAAACTCAACATCAGTCTGACCAGGTTCCCTCTTTATGTTTCTGAACCGCTGTCTATATGCTTCTGCTACCAACTCATAAGCATTTAAAATAGCCTGTTTGACCTCTTCATAACATTTTGACCCCTCATCTGACAGCGCGGCAAATACGTCACTAGCTTTGTTTACTGAATTAATCTGAACTAGCATTACCCATCAATCCTCGGAGCA
This sequence comes from Chiloscyllium plagiosum, assembly GCF_004010195.1. Taxonomy (NCBI): domain Eukaryota; kingdom Metazoa; phylum Chordata; class Chondrichthyes; order Orectolobiformes; family Hemiscylliidae; genus Chiloscyllium; species Chiloscyllium plagiosum. Next base: position 7,195,718 of record NC_057755.1, on the reverse strand, counting down.
CTCCATCTGCCAAGCCTATTTTTCACTGAAATAAAGAAGGCTTCAACACCTTTCTCATCAAAATGTAGCAGAGTTTTGATATATTTGTATATATCACTACCTTCTCTTTTAATCTCCATCCTGTTAACTTGACTTTGCTGACTAAGTCGCAACTTCTCAAATTCAAATTCTCTCTCTTTTTGCTCAGCTAAGAAGCTTCTCTCTCTTTCTTTTTTCCTCTCTCTACCTTTCTTCTCTCTCCCTTTCTTTCTCCCTTCCTTCTCTCTCTTTCTATCTCCCTTCGTTCTCTCTCTCTCTCTCTCTTTCTTTCTTTCTCCCTTTCTTCTCTCTCACACAAGATTCTTAGAGACAAGCTTTTCCCCAGGGTGAAGGATTCAATAACCAGAGGTCACGCTTTCAAGGTGAGAGATGGAAAGTTTAAGGGGGATACACGTGGCAAGTATTTCTCACAGAGGGTGGTTGTAGAGGCAGACACGGTAGATTCCTTGGGCGGCACGGTGGCACAGTGGTTAGTACTGGTGCCTCACAGCTCCAGAGACCTGGGTTCAATTCCCGCTTTAGACAACTGTGGAGTTTGCACATTCGTCCCGTGTCTGCGTGAGTTTGCTCCGGTTTCCTCCCACCATCCAAAGAGGTGCAGATTAGGTGAATTTGCTATGCTAAATTACCCGTAGTTTAGGTGTAGGGGAATGGGTTTGGGTGGGTTGCTCTTCGGAGGGTCGGTGTGGACTTATTAGGCTGAAGGGCCTGTTTCCTCATGGTAAGTAATCTGTTAGATGCGTCTGGATAAACGCATGAGTAGGTGGGGAGTAGAAGGATACAGATGCTAAGGAATTTACCGACAGGTTTAGACAGTACATTTGGATCGGCTCAGGCTTGGAGGGCCGAAGGGCCTGTTCCTGGGCTGTACAGTTTCTTTGTTCTTCTCTCATTCTCTCTCTTCTCTGTCTTTGCTCAGCTGCGAACCTTTATTCTCTCTTTCTCTTCACTCCCCATTCTCTCTCTCTCTTTCTCTTTCTCTCTCTCTCTTTCCTCTCCATCTCTTTTTTTATGCTCTAACTCCATTTTCCTCACTTGAAATTCAATTTTTTCTAGCTCCACTGCACTTTTCTGTTTCTCTGACAAACTTAAGCGTTGGAGTAACTCCCTTACAATTTCGGCTTTACTTTTGTCCTTGGTTAAGCGAAAATCTAACTTCTTTGCTAATTCTAAAGCTTCCCTTGACAGGTATGTCCCTGTCAGGCCGGGAGGAAGTGTTAAGGTGAGGGAACCGTGGTTTACTATAGAAATTGCATTTTTTCTTAAGCGGAAAAAAGGATGCTGATGCGATCATGATATGAGATGGTTCAGGTGAGGCGATGGAGAGTTACAGATTAGATGGAAAGGATTTAAACAGAGTTAAGAAGAGCAAAGAGAGGACATAGGCAGTCTTAAGCAGGTAGAATAAAGGAGAACCCTAAAGCTATTTTTAGGTATGTGCAGAATAAAATGATTAATCGAGTAGCAATAGAACCAGGCAGAAGTGGGTACTGCAGATGCTGGAGATTAGAGTCAAGACTAGAGTGGTGCTGGAAAAGCACAGCAGGTCAGACAGCTTCCGAGGAGCATGAGAATCGACGTTTCGGGCAAAAGCCCTTCATCCTGATGAAGGGCTTTTTCCCGAAGCGTCGACTTCCCTGCTCCTCGGATGCTGCCTGACCTGCTGTGCTTTTCCAGCACCACTCTAATCTAAGAATAGAGCCAGTCAAAGACAGAGGTGGGAAGCTGAGTTACTGCTGTAATGATCTCTTCTTTCTTCATGGAAAGAGGCAGCTCCAACATCAGCTTGCCTGCCAATTCCCGCGGCTTGGCCTTAGCCAACCTTTGCAAACTCTGAAGGTCATTAGAGTCACAGAGTCACACAGATGGACAGCATGGAAACAGACCCTGCGGACCAGCCTATCTATGCCGACCAGATATCCCAACCCAATCTAGTCCCACCTGCCAGCACCCGGCCCATATCCCCCCAAACCCTTCCTATTCATATACCCATCCAAATGCCTCTTAAATGTTGCAATTGTACCAGCCTCCACCACATCCTCTGGCAGCTCATTCCATACACGTACCACCCTCTGGGTGAAAAAGTTGCCCCTTAGGTCTCTTTTATATCTTTCCCCTCTCACCCTAAACCTATGCCCTCTAGTTCTGGACTCCCCCACCCCAGGGAAAAGACTTTGTTTATTTACCCTATCCATGCCCCTCATAGTTTTGTAAACCTCTATAAGGTCCCAGCCTGTTCAGCCTCTCCCTGTAGCTCAGAACCTCCAACCCTGGCAACATCCTTGTAAATCTTTTCTCAACCCTTCAAGTTTCACAACATCTTTCCGATAGGAAGGAGACCAGAATTGCACGCAGTATTCCAAACGTGGCCTGACCAATGTCCTGTACAGCCGCAACATGACCTCCCAACTCCTGTACTCAATACTCTGACCAATAAAGGAAAGCATACCAAACGCCTTCTTCACTATCCTATCTACCTGCGACTCCACTTTCAAGGAGCTATTAACCTGCACCTCAAGGTCTCTTTGTTCAGCAACACTCCTTAGGACCTTACCATTAAGTGTATGAGTCCTGCTAAGATTTGCTTTCCCAAAATGCAGCACCTCACATTTATCTGAATTAAACTCCATCTGCCACTTCTCAGCCCATTGGCCCATCTGGTCCAGATCCTGTTGTAATCTGAGGTAACCCCCTTCGCTGTCCACGACACCTCTCATGTCATCTGCAAACTTACTAACTGTACCTCTTATGCTCGCATCCAAATCATTTATGTAAATAACAAAAAGTAGTGGACCCAGCAGCGATCCTTGTGACACTCCACTGATCACTAACCTCCAGTCTGAAAAACAACCCTCCACCACCACCCTCTGTCTTCTACCTTTGAGCCAGTTCTGTGTCCAAATGGCTAGTTCTCCCTGTATTCCATGAGATCTAACCTTGCTCACCAGTCTCCCATGGGGAATCTTGTGAATGCCTTATTGACGTCCATATAGATCACGCCTCTGCTCTGCCCTCATCAATCCTCTTTGTTACTTCTTCAAAAAACTCAAACAATTTTGTGAGACATGGTTTTCCACGCACAAAGCCATGTTGACTATCCCTAATCAGTCCTTGCCTTTCCAAATACATGTACATCCTGTCCCTCAGGATTCCCTCCAATAACTTGCCCACCACCGAGGTCAGGCTCACTGGTCTATCGTTCCCTGGCTTGTCTTTACCGCCCTTCTTAAATAGTGGCACCACGTTTGCCAACCTCCAGTCTTCCGGCACCTCACCTGTGACTATCGATGATACAAATATCTCAGCAAGAGGCCCAGCAATCACTTCTCTAGCTTCCCACAGCGTTCTCGGGATCAGGTCCTGGGGAGTTATCCACCTTTAACCGTTTCAAGACATCCAGCACTTCCTCCTCTGTAATCGAGACATTTTGCAAGATGTGACCATCTATTTCCCTACAGTCTATATCTTCCAAATCCTTTTCCATAGTAAATATTGATGCAAAATATTCATTTAGTATCTAGTATCTATTTAGATCGGTTTTCACTCTGGAAAAGCAGAATATTGTTGGGGAGAAGAATGAGATACGAGATAATAGAATAGAAAGGAATGAGGTTAGTAGGGAAGAGGTGTTATCAATTCTAGAAGGAGTGAAAGTAGACACGTCCGCTGGGCCGGATGGGATTTATCTGAGGATTCGCTGGGAAGCTAGGGAGGAGATGTTGAAGCCTTTGGCTTTGATCTTTGAGTCGTCATTGTCTACAGATTTAGTACCAGAGGAGTGGAGGATTGCAAACGTTGTGCCCTTGCTCAAGAAGGGCAGCAGAGATGACCCAGGTAATTATAGACCAGTGAGCCTTACTTCTGTTGTAGGAAAGGTTTTGGAAAGGATTATGAGAGATAAGATTTATAATCATCTCGCAATCAACAATTTGATTGCAGATAGTCAGATAGGATTCGTGAAGAGCAGGTCATGTCTCACAAACCTAACCAGTGTTTTGAGAAGGTGACCAAGCATGTCGTTGAGAGCAGGACGGTTAACGTGGTGTACATGGACTTCAGTAAGTTCTTTGATAAGGTTACACATGGTAGGCTGTTGGAGAAAATGCAGAGGCATCGAATTGAGGGTGATTTAGCAGTTTGGATTAGAAATTAGCTCTCCGTAAGAAGGCAGCGAGTGATGGTTAATGGAAAATATTCAGCCTGGAGTCCATTTACTCGTGGTGTGCCACAAGGATCTGTTTTGGGACCACTACTGTAGGTTATTTTTATAAATGACTTACACACAGCCATATGTAGATGGGTTAGTAAGGTTCCAGATGACACGAAAATCGGTGGAGTAATGGACAGTGTGGAAAAATGTTGCAGGTTGCAGGGGGGCTTGGATAAACTAGAACTGGGCTGAGAGGTTGCAAATGAAGTTCAATGCAGATAAATGTGTGGTGATTTACTTTGGGATGAATAACAGGAAGTCAGAATACTGAGTCAATGGAAAGATAATTGGTAGCGTGGATTTGCAGAGGGATCGTGGAGTCTCTGTACGTAAAGTTGCCACCCAGGTTGGATAGTGCTGTTAAGAAGGCACACGGTGTGTTATTAGTAGAGGGACTGTGTTCCAGAGCCTTAATGTCATGCTGCAACTATCCAAAACGCTAGTGCGGCTGCACTTGGAATATTGTGTACAGTTCTGGTCGCCCCATTACAGGAAGGATGTGGAAGCATTGGAAAAGGTGCAGAGGAGATTTACCAGGATGTTGCCCGGTCTTGAGGGAAGGTCTTATGAGGAAAGGTGACAGACTTGGGTCTGTCTCATTGGAAAGAAGAAGGCCAAGAGGGGATTTGATAGAGACATACAAGATGATCAGAGGATTAGATAGGGTAGACAGTGAAAGTCTTTTTCCTAGGATGATGACGTCAGCTTTGACGAGGGAGCATAGCTGTAAATTGAGGGGTGATAGATTTAAGACAGATGTCAGAGGCAGGTTCTTTACTCAGAGAGTGGTAAGGACGTGGAATGCCTGCCTGACAATGTAGTTAACTCAGCCACATTAGGGAAATTTAAACAATCCTTGGATAAACACATAGATGACGATGGAATAGTGCAGGGATGGGTTTAGGTTAGTTCACAACTGGTCAGCAAAACATCGAGGGCTGAAGGGTCTGTTGTCTGCTGTGTTGTTCTAATTTCTATGTGTGGCCTTTTCCTTTCTTCCTAAAATTCCTTGGCAGATTTGAGAATCATTTTCAAATCCCAAAACCTCTTTAGCAATTCGAAAATCCATTTCTCTCATTTCTAATTTAACCAACCACAAGTCACTAAAATTAAACAAATTGTCTCAGCAACATTTTATTAAAAGATCTGGGGCACTGACGTGCAAGCGTTTAAATCTACTGGGCTTTTTCGTACCCCCAAATCGATACAAATCTGTCCAAATTTCAGTCTGGATCTGTTTAAACCTGTTCAAATCACGAATCCGAGACCATGGGGATGAGCCTACAAACTGTTAAATCATGGACCAACCCCCAAACTGTTAAGCATGTTTGATTGTTACCTTTTTCTGGACTCTGTGGTTCTCTAAGTCCCTGTTTGTCTTTCAACTCTCTTACAGGTAACCCTACATCTTCATATCACAAGCAGTGCCCTTCTCATCAGAGGGCAATGCTGCGTTACCAAACAGTGAAAGGGAAGGGCATGGACTAAATCAAACTCGGTCAGTAGGAGAAATAAACACTCCACACATCACGGTGTCCGCCTCTCCCTGAAAACCTCGAGGGTGTTGGTAGACACCGCGGGCTCACTCTCTCAGGGCATGCAAGCCTGGACATAACCACATAACCACAGAATTGTGGCAAGCAATAGGCCATAACGACTCCGTCCACGGCCCATATCCGCCACAGATTCACCTGCACCTCCACCCACATCATCTACTGCATCCTCTGCAGCCGGTGTGGCCTCCTCTATATTGGGAGACAGGCCGCCTACTTGCGGAGCGATTCAGAGAGCACCTCTGGGCCACCCGGACGAACCAACCCAACCACCCTGTAGCACAGCATTTCAACTCCCCCTCCCACACCACCGAGGATATGCAGGTCATTGGACTCATCCACCGCCAAACCACAACAACCCGACGGCCGGAGGAGGAGCGTCTTATCTTCCGACCGGGAACCCTCCAACCGCAGGGGATGAACGTGGACTTCACCAGTTTCTTCATCCCCCCTCCCCCCACCTTGTCTCAGCCGAATCCCTCCAGCCCAGCACCGCCTTCCTGACCTGCAGTCTTCTTCTTGACCTCTCCGCCTCCATCCTACTCCGACCTATCACCCTCACCTTGACCTCTTTCCACCTATCACATTTCCAACGCCCCTCCTCCAAGTCCCTCCTCCCTACCTTTTATCTTCTCCTGCTGAACACTCTCTGCTCATTCCTGAAGAAGGGCCTGTGCCCGAAACGTCGAATCTCCTGTTCCCTGGATGCTGCCTGACCTGCTGTGCTGTTCCAGCAATAAAGTTTCAACTGAAGTGCAACCAAATGCAGAGAAAAAGGTTTTTCAGAGAGCTAAAAAGGAGGTGCAAGCACCCACACCCCAAATATACACGGTTCACGGACTCCACAGCACCACAGAATAAGCAGTTGGGCTGGGAGTCTGTGAACCACCGCAATGTGCATTTGCAGGGGACTGGAACGTGCAACAAACTCCACACCAGGTCCCCCAGAGAAAGAGAAAGGACTCCCGCGTAGAGAGCCCTCTACTGGGTATCCCCACCACCCAGTGGCAAATGGGCACGCCAAGGCGTGTCCAGGCAGTGGATGAGGGAATAGAGGTGAACGGTTTGCAGCAGCAGTTGATACAGGGCCCGCAGTTATACGTTCCTGAAGGCGAAAAAATTAAAATTCCGGAGGTGGCTAAGTTTGTTGGGCACAGTCACCCGTGGAAAGTACAGGACAGTGGCGGTAATGGTATCAAAGCTGCATCCTTCTTGTACTCTGAAGTTTCCTCGACATTAGACGGTTTCCAAAACTCCTTCCAGTTGTTCTAAGGGGCCAGGTATGTTCTGCTCCTGCCCCATTTGCGTGATAGCAAGTTTCAGATGATCTATGTGTTTGACCAATATTTCCGGGAACTCATGTTCGCAAATGATGCTTTCAGCTTCTCAATCGTCATCCCTGAGTATTCTGAATGAACTCTATGTATGCTGAATAACAAGAACATTGAGCCCACGAAATGACCAGCATAGTTGACGTGCAACCTCGTCGACGGTTTACTCTGCCATTTCCAAGAATGTGGAAGCTGCTGGCCGTAAGCTTTGGCCTTGTTGGCACTCTGGGCACCGTACCACTAACGTGGCCACGTTGGCATCCACTGTTGACCATCAGACATAACGCCCCAGACAAACCTGGTGGAGTTCAGCCAGTATCTATTGGAGCCTTTAATCAGAACAATCACTCTTGCTCCATGTAACAAAATATCAACCTCTCCGTTCAGGGATTAGGTATTTTATACAGCCGTGAGAGTGGTTTACCGTTTGTTTAAAATCACCTCAAAACCAAACCTGCCAGTCAGGCTTCACTATTAGTACGACTGGACCTGACTATTTCACAAACTGGACTGCTTTGATGATTCCTTTGCTTTCCAGCCACCTGATTTCTCCCGCTGCCCTTGTCCATAATGGCACTGGACAGGCGGAGCAGAATCTTGGAATTACTTCCTGGTCAACAATCAAAATGGCCTTCACTCTATTGATAATCCCATGACCTTCGTGAAAGACATTTGTGTATTTAATTCGGTTTTCACTCAAGCAGCCATTTTCTAATTTAAAGATTGCTGAGGTAATCGAGGTGAATCCTTCTCAAACAATTTCGTTCCAACATCCTTGGGTCCAAGCCTTTCACTACAATCAGTGAGAACTGAACCAGATGCTTCTCATTCGAGATGTTAACAGAAGTTGTGTCTTCAATCTGTCGTGATTCTCTGGCAGACGTTTTCAGTCCATTCAGTTCGTATGCAAACGTAAGGGCTGGAGTCCAGGGCGAATTTTATGAAAGACTGTTTCTGCAATCAGTAACACAGCCACGTTAGTACCAGTCCCCGTTAGAAATGGGTGACCATTTAACCTGCCATTTTATTTTGGTTTCTGTTACTTTGGATGCCGCTCAGAAATTTAACAGTTCCAAGCCAGATGTAGTTAACTATTCTGCTGTGCATACGCACCTGGAAGCCAGCCGATGAGTTCCCTGACTCAATTCAGAACTAAAAATCACACAACACCAGGTTATAGTCCAACAGGTTTAATTGGAAGCACGCTAGCTTTCGGAGTGTCGCTCCTTCATCACCTAGTGTGCTTCCAATTAAACCTGTTGGACTATAACCTGGTGTTGTGTGATTTTTAACTTTGTACACCCCAGTCCAACACTGGCATCTCCGAATCATCAATTCAGAACGACTCGGACTGTTTTGCTGTTTCAATCCACGTACTGGCAGAAACTGCAATGGCTTGCTGACCAGAACACTGAAGAAAATGTGAGCTTCTTGGCCGATGATTGGCTTTGTTTTGAGGTTTTGCTAGATTTCCACTGTTCAGTATATGTCCTGTGTGACACAACGCAAATGTCTTCACTCAAGCTCATTCGGCATGGCACCTCATATGCTTCACTTCCTCATAGCAAAGTCAATTGAAGTGTATGTTTGAAGTCCAAACGTTTTTGCGTTGTTGGAAGATTAATCCCACTCTCGTCATCAATTCACCCTTTATGTACACGTGCAAAGGACTTGACATTGGTGTGTTTCCTCAGATCTCAGCGTGAACGGAACTTCTGTCACTCCTGTTTATGCCTGTCAACCAGGGAAACCTGGTTAGGCCAGGTTAGCAGGTCCGTCTGGGAACTCATACTCAATGAGATCCACTTGGTTGACCTAATTCCAATCACTACATTACCCACATTCAAGTTGACATTCTACCCGCGCCCTGGTTGGCACCTTACAAGCCTAGCACCCCAGTCACTTTGCACAATACTGACCTGTTGTCCTACGTCATTACTCATCAAGCAGTTTATTCTTATAGCACTGTCAAATCTCACCTCTGTATGCATTATAAGACAGTTCTAGCCAGAAAACATCTGTTAGGATGGCAATACAGTTCGGCATTCCTGAGGGTGCCCTGAATGGAATGTCTCTCAGAAATGCAGAGTTCAGCTCTTTCATCAGAAAGAAAAAAAATCTGTGTGTGATTCTCACTCACTTGAAAATGTGTCCATGTTTTGTTGATTTAAGAGGCAATAATGGAGATAAAGCTACATCTGAGTATGGTACAGAAGAGCTTTATTGCAAATTGTGGTGCATTGTTCTGGCTTTGAAAATATTTCAGAAGTATTCTTTCGAATTTTAACATCTTTTCTTTATTTTGCGACTGAATACTAGGAAGTACTGCGATGTTGAAATCTTAAATTAGTTTTTTTTTTACTTTTGTACGTAAACGTTTATATTTAAGTACATTTGTACCTGAGATGGGGCCTGAGATTTTCACTGTACTCACATTCTTCTGTACTTGACAACACATGACCAATAAAACCTAATTTTAATTCTCAAGAAATTAGTGACGTTTTCTTCTTAAAAATAGATCTCGTTCCACAATAACCCTCAGAGGAAAGTTGTTAAGTTGCTGCTTGCTCAGATTACTTCATCTGATGTAATTAGGGAATCAACCAGACTTATTGTCTCACTGGGCATTTGCCTACTAAATAAAATGAGATTGTGTTGATTTGTTTTTGTATTTTGGCGGACATAATCATTGACTCAACACTGACAGACCTGTTTGGGACAGAATGGAACTCTCGGCGATCTTACGGGTTGCATCAATTTATTATCCGATTCTTGCAACTGTTGGCATTATTGGTAGGTCCTTAAATCTAATTATGTTTGTGCAAAATCTATTTAACCCTACACCCTCATTCTTTATTGAAGTTTGACATACTTTCCATAATTTTGGGCATTTCCAACCTCTGCATCCACAGTGTTTTTACTGCTGTGTCATTCCGTCTGCTGAAACAGGTTTATGACTAAACGTTTTACGGAGTATGTGGTTCCAATACAGAGCAGACTGAGTCAGCATTTAGTACTGATCCTGAGCCCAAGCCTGCGAAGGTGGTGGTACGCTGCCTCACCAAACCACTGCGCAGCGTTTGGAGTAAGAGCACCCACATAGAGTCAAGGAGTTGTACAGCATGAAAGCAGAGCCTTCGGTCCAACTTCTCCATGCTGACCAGGTTTCCAAAACTCAACTAGTCGCATTTGCCGAGTTTTGGCTCATATCCCGGTAAATCTTTCCTGTCCATGTAGCTGTCTAAATGCCCTTTAACTGATCCCGCAACACTGAAAGAACGGTGATGTTTTTCCAAGCCAGGAAGGCGAATGGTTTGACGGTCACTTGCAAGTGGTGTCAGTCCAATACATGTGCTGCTTCTTGACAATAGAGGCACTGAGGTTGAGAGGAGCCTTGGTGAGTTATTGCAATGTGTCTTGCAGATGATACACCCTGCTATTACTGAGCAATAGTGGGGGAATGAACGGAATGTTTGTGGATGTAGTGGCAATCACGTGGGCTGATCTATCATGGAATAAAGACAAACTACTGCGGATGCTGGGCATCAGAAATGGACAAAGAAAACATTCGATAAATTCGGCAGATATAGCAGTTTCTTTGGAGAGGGAAACAACAATTATGGTTTCGAGTCTGACGCGACTCTTCTTCAGAATTTTGCATGGTCCTGGATGCTGTCAAGCTTCTTGTTTGAGCTGCATCCATCCAGAGCAAGAGGGGATTATACCATCAGACTCCTGAATTGCACTTTGGAGAAGGTGGACAGGATTTGGGAGTCAGGATGTGAATTGACCACTGCAAGAATCCTAAATTCTGGCATGTTGGTGCAGCAAAAATACCTACATGGCAAATACACGACAGTTTTGAGTCTGAGTTGTTTCCAAGGTTGTTGATAATGATGCATCCCATGATCGTAACGTCATTGAAGATCAAAGAGTGACGCTTAGAATCTATTTTGATTTTTGGGAATTGTTTGACGCATGTGTGCATCTGATGCTATTTACTAGTTGTCCTGAAAATCATAAGAACACACAGTAGAAGAGCAGAATTAGGTCATTTGACCCAACAAATCTGACCCATCATTCAGTGCGGCAGCTATGTTTCTTAACCCCATTCTTCTGCATTCTCCATGTGGCCCTGGATCTCCTAATTCATCAAGAAACTGTCTATCTCTGTCTTAAATGCAATCAGTAACTTAGTCTCCACAGCATTTCTGTGGCAATGAATTCCACAGAATCACAAAGCTCTGGCTGAAGATGTGCCTTCTCATTTCAATTCTTAAGGGTCGTTTCTCACTCTGAGGGTGTGCCTTCCTGTCCTAGTCTCTCCTAGTGGAAACAATTACCTTGTCCATTCCATCCCAGCCTCTAATGTTTTTGGTCATGGGCTAACAGGTTTATTTGGAATTTCAAGTTTCGGAGCGCTGTGCCTTCATCAGATAGCTAGTTGGGCATGATCATAGAACATAGAGTTAATAGTAAATTTTATTACAAATTATGTGTGCAAACAAACTTCCCCCACTAGCTGTCTGACGAAGGTGCGGTGTTCCAAAAGCTTTTACTGCCGAAAAAACCAATTGGACGATTAACTGGCGTTGCATGATTTTTTAAATTTTTCAACCACAGTTCAACACCGGCAGTCTACATCATCTTTAAGTTCCAATTAGATTGTCCCGCATTCTTTTAAACTCCATTGAGTACTTACCCAGAATCTTCTATCTCTCCACATATGACAAACCCTTCATTGTCGGGATTATTCTTGCGAATGTCCTTTGAATCCCCTTCAATTGTAACACATCCTTTCTTAAACACACGCCTAAAGCCGTCCACTATATACTAAGTAAGGTTTTAAATGTCTAATAATGATTACATGAAACTAATGAATGCATGAAACCTTCACTTCTATTATTTATGTTAGTCACAGTTGCCACATGGTTCACCAAAAGACCATATTTTCTGTGATGATTGCAAGGACTTTTCCGTAATTGGTCGTATTGAAAGTTTTATTTTCTGATTCCTGGTGATCAAGGGGTCCAATATCCTTTTTTTGTGCGTGGTTTGACTGATTGTTGTTCAAAGGGTATTGATTAGCAGCAAATGTAAAACATTGTCCAGAATTATCAACAACAACAATGCAAAATAACTTCAATTCCAAGCCATCTGGTTAGAACCGCCATGTTCTACTCATAAGATGACTGATGTTGCTGGTTCAGCTTGAACAAATACTTACAAAGTGCGAGGTCTGTGGTTAGTTGATAAGCACGTCTACCATCTGATTGTTCCAATTTCAAGTTGCTGAGTTACAGTCGCTCACTGATCGATTGCCAGCGACATTCAATTGTCTTTGTGTCGATGCTGTTAATATCTAACTATCGACCAAAGAGATCGAGGTTCAAGTCTCACCTGTTACAAGGCTGCGCCATTGCGGGTGGTGCAGTGGTTAGCGCTGCTACTTCACAGCGTTACAAACCTGGGTTCAATTCCTGCCTCAGGCGACTCTCTGTGTGGAGCTTGCACGTTCTCCATGTTCCTTCTTCAAATACTTTTAGTTATCCAGCTTCCAAAGTCTTCTTGGTGGAGAACTGCAGACACTACCGTCTGGCAGAAGAAATTTCTTTGAAGCCCGTTTGTGGGTAGCACCAAAGTTGGTGCATAGTAGTCAGTGAAGAAGGTTTTCTAAGGTTTCAAAAAGATCTTTATCAATCGAGTCAATGGGCCAAGGACTGGCAGATTTACATAAATGCAAAGTGTTGCATTCTGGAAAGATGAAAAAGGGAAGAACTTATATCATCGATGGAAGAGCCCTAGTGTTGTGAATCAGGGAGACTTCGGGGCTCAGGTACATAGTTTTTTGAAGATTGTGTCACAGGTGTACAGTGTGGTAACGTAGACATTTGGTTTGTTTGACTTCATAGCATAGACCATAGAATTTAAGAGTTGGAACGGCCTGTTGGGGTTATACAGGACGTTTGTAAGGCAACTTTGAAGCATTGTGCACAGTGATTGGGAAAGCTATAGCTCAAGTTCGTTAGATGGGTCAGTGTTTGTTCAATGTGTGCAGGAAAGTTTCCTGACACAATATGTAGACAGGCCAACAAGAGGTGAGGCCATACTGGATTTGGTTCTGGGTAACGAACCAGGCCAGGTGTTAGAATTAGAGGTAGGTGAGCACTTTGGGGATAGTGACCATAATTCGGTGATTTTTACTCTCGTGATGGAGAGGGATAAGTGTGTACTACAGGGCAAGAATTATAGCTGGGGTAAGGGAAATTATGATGCGGTGAGGCATGACTTAGGATGTGTGGCTTGGAAAAGTAGACTACAAGGCAAGAGTGTA
>NC_057755.1:7171228-7180367 GCF_004010195.1 Chiloscyllium plagiosum | reverse complement strand
ATCCCCCCCCCCCCCCCCCCAGTCTCGTACCCCTAGAGCATCAGATTGTGTCATTGGCTTTTTTGATTGTCTATATACTCAATTCAAACTTGATTGAAAATTGGTATGTTTTCAGGGTATAATTTAAACAGATTGGCCGAATTCGAATTTATTTTATGTCTCCAGGCTTCAAACTAGTGTGAACCTTTTCCCGCGTATGGAGTCGGGTATTACAAGAGGGCATAGCTATAAATTAAGGTGGGGGGGGTAGATATAGGACTGAAGTTGGGGTAGGTTCTTCACTCAGCGAGTCGTCAGTTCATGGAATGCCCTGCCAGTAGCAGTGGTGGACTCTCCCTCTTTATGGGCATTTAAGCGGGCATTGGATAGGTATATGGAGGATAGTGGGTTAGTATAGGTTAGGTGGGCTTGGATCGGCGCAACATCGAGGGCCAAAGGGCCTGTACTGCGCTGTATTCTTCTATGTTCTATGTTCTATGTTCTATGTTCTAATTGCCTGCACTCTAAATTATATCATTAGATTCGAGAGAATTGAATTGATATGTATCATATGTTGTCGGGACTAGAGGAAAAGCTGAATAGGCTGGGGCAATTTCCCTGAAACATCTGAACCTGAGGGGGTGGCCTTGCAACGATTTATAAAATCATGAGGAAAATAGATAACGTGAATGTCAAAGGTATTTTCCTTCGGGTCGGTAGACCATCATTTTAAGGTGAAAGGAGAAAGATTTAAAACGGACCTGAGGGACATCATTTTAACGAAGAGGGGCTTTTATATGGAATGAACTGCCGGGGAAATGTTAGATGCAGATATAATTAGAGAATTTAAAAGACATTTGGACAGGTATATAAAGAGGAAAGGTTCAGAGGAATATGGGCTAAATGCAGGCAAATGAAACTAATTTATTTTGGAAACTTGGTCGGCACAGACGAGTTGGATTGAAGGTTCAGTTTCCATGCTGCGTGACGCTATGATTGGAAAGCAACAAAAAAACTGAACATAGAATATATAACATCGAACATAGAACATTACAGCGCAGCACAGGCCCTTCGGCCCTCGATGTTGCGCCGACCTGTCACACCAATCTGAACCCCATCTAACCTACACTATTCCATGTACGTCCATATGCTTGTCCAATAACGACTTAAATGTACTTAAAGTTGGCGAATCTACTACCATTGCAGGCAAAGCATTCCATACCCTTACTACTCTCTGAGTAAAGAAACTACCTCTGAATCCGTCCTATATGTATCACCCCTCAATTTAAAGCTATGCCCCCTCGTGCTCGCCGTCACTCTAGTTGAAAAAAGGCTCTCCCTGTCCACCCTATCTAACCCTCGGTGTTTCACGTCAGGGAGCAGTTTGATGAAAATAGAATTGAACAGGGACACTCCCTTTTTTTTGACACTGATCCAGTTCCCTCAGAGCCAGCTCTCATAATGAACGGAACTTCTGACACCACTGTTTTTATTTTATTTTTTGTTCTCAAAATAAACAGGATTTCTGAAAGTCCTGCTCTTTTTATTCGTTTTTATTTTTTCTTTACACCCACACTACACCTAACTGCGGTAGTGATTTTTTTTTTCCCCACACCCATGTTTGTGTTCGTGCAGGTGTGAGACACAGTGAAAGACACAAGGTGCACGAACCTTTATTCAATTTCCACCACCAGGAAGAAAAGAATCACCCAAGTGACCAGTAACAAGCAGTGTCCTTCACATCAAAGGGAAATGCTGCGTGATCAAACAGTGAGGGGCGGGCAGGGATTAAAGCAAAATACAATTGGAATGCGACACTCCCCTTATTTTTTTCCCCTCAGGAGCCACCTCTCAGAGTGTCAGGATGTCTGGCACTCTGTGTTAATTTTTTTTTCTTTTTTCTCTCTCTTTTGTTTTTTTTCTTATTTTCCCCCTGCGCCCATGGTGTGTGTGTGCAGGTGTGAGACACAGTGAGAGACACAAGGTGCACGAATCTTTATTCAAATTTCCACCACCAGGAAGTAAAGAAACACCCAAGTAGCGAGAAACAAGAAGTCCCCCTCACATCAAAGGGCAGTGCTGCGTGATCAAACAGTGAAGGGGAGGGCAGGGATCAAATCAGAATAGAGTTGGAGGGGGACACTCCTTTTTATTTATTTTATTAAGCAAAACACTCCACTTTACATCTTTCAACCAGCGCTCCCTGACCGGACCAGGTTAACAAGCACAAACAAGAAGCTCACATTGTGTGATGTCCACCTGTCTGGTACTGTTCCAATCATTCGAGAGATGGCGAAAAGTAATTTGCAGTTAACTTAGAAATAGCTTGTTTGCTGCAGTATTTCAATTAACCATAAGTTATGACAATAGTAGATTTGTAGACAGAATATGTCCAAAGAAATAGATTAAAATAGTACATAAAGAGTCCTGTTGCAATCTCGCAGCTGCAGTTATTGATGCAGAGACAGTTGGATAAAGAGACTCTTCAGTATGCCAATAGAAGACTCCCATACCTGCCTGTTTAAAAGTCTTAGACTGATCAGAAATAGATTTATTTTGGTTAAGATTTCTGAATGCTCCAAGTTGTTGATTTGGGATTGGTTATCGAGTTTGGATATATGTATCGAAATATATATACACACTTAACACACATGCATATGTGTGCAAATATAAAACTTAATAAGCTTGGAAGAAATTCCATTGAAAATCATCCCGAGAGTAAAGTAGAAGTCCCACTCTGCTGGCAGGAATGACTGAAATACAGGTGCATAATCAGCAGTGTTGGAATGTTGTTAAATGCAACACACATTGTGACAGCCGCAAGGTTAGCGATGAGGTCGCCTGGGAAACATCAGACCAGAGAAGGCCATCTATGAAGTTGTCCATCATTGACCATACAGTCACTGATTAATTTGATTCAGTGTGCATGTAGGGAATTAACAATATGATTGGTCTGTAACTGCTGATGTTGGGAATGACTAAATTTATAAAATAATTGCGTCTTTCCTTTGTTAAGGGAAATGGTTCCTGAATCCACAGAGGTTTATTCCCACCAGTGGAACATCAATAAACACTTTGATGCTGGAAGTGTAGGGTAAATGGGTTTCAGATTGGTTTCACAGGTCAATGCAACATCAAGGGCCGAAGGGCCTGTATTGTGGTTGAAAGTTCTATGTTCCATGACTGTGGACGTTCCCGTGCTTTATTGAATTATTTCCCTCCAACACCCACTGTACTTTAGAACATAGAACTTAGAACATAGAACAATACAGCACAGAACAGGCCCTTCGGCCGACGATGTTGTGCCGAACATTTGTCCGAGCTTAAGCACCCATCCATGTACCTATCCAATTGTCGCTTAAAGGTCACCAAAGATTCTGACTCTACCACTCCCACAGGCAGCGCATTCCATGCCCCCACCACTCTCTGGGTAAAGAACCCACCCCTGACATCTCCCCTAAACCTTCCACCATTCACCTTAAATTTATGTCCTCTTGTAACACTCTGTTGTACCCGGGGAAAAAGTCTCTGACTGTCTACTCTATCTATTCCTCTGATCATCTTATAAACCTCTATCAAGTCACCCCTCATCCTTCGCCGTTCCAATGAGAAAAGGCCGAGCACTCTCAACCTATCCTCGTACGACCTATTCTCCATTCCAGGCAACATCCTGGTAAATCTTCTCTGCACCCTCTCCAAAGCTTCCACATCTTTCCTAAAGTGAGGCGACCAGAACTGCACACAGTACTCCAAATGTGGCCTAACCAAAGTCCTGTACAGTTGCAACATCACTTCATGACTCTTGAATTCAATCCCTCTGCTAATGAACGCTAATACACCATAGAACTACTTACAAGCTCTATCCACCTGAGTGGCAACTTTCAAAGACCTATGAACATAGACCCCAAGATCCCTCTGTTCCTCTACCTCACTAAGAACCCTACCGTTAACCCTGTATTTCACAAAATTTAACCTTCTGTACTCAAGTTATCTTAACAGTAATATATGTATCCAAACTGAAGTTTGAATTCCGGCCACTCCTTCTTTTCGTTCATTCATGCATGTGATGAGAGTGATACTTGCTGAGCAACATTTATTGGTGAGTTTCTTACATGAATGGCGGCAGTCCATGTACTCTTGGTTGACCCACAAAGACATGCAGAAGTGATTACCAAGATTTTGATCCAGTGACGGTAAAGATACAGTGGTGAATTTCCAAGTCAGGATGTTGAGTACCTTGGAGGGGAACTTGAGAGGAGAGGCTTCCCCATGTATTGAGTGTCTTTGTCCTTTTAATTGGAGTCTGAGTTTGAAAGATGCTGTCTAGGGATCTTTAGTAAATTTCTGCAGTGCATCCTGTGGATAGCATAAACTGTTGTCACTGCGAATTAGTATTGGAGGAGATACGCACATTTCCTGGATATGCTGGCAATCAAGCCAGCTGTAATCACACCTTTCGATTGTCACACCACTCTTCCGACAAAGCACCATATTTATTGAGTTCCAAAACGGTTCTTATGTCCTCATCTCCTGACTCGATTTTTCCTTACCGGCAATCCCTGCACATTTGTGACAATCGACATTTGAGTATAAATGAGAAAGTGGGGAACATCTTAGAACATAGAAGGTAGAAAGGTACAGCACAGAACAGGCCCTTTCGCCAACGAAGTTGTGCCGAGCATTATTCCAAATCTAAAATAAAATTACTTAACCGACACACCCCTCAATACACTGATATCCATGTGCATTTCGAGCAGTCGCTTAAATATCCCTAATTACTCTGCTTCCACCATCACCGCTGGCAAAGCATTCCATGCATTCACAACTCTCGACTTTTTGTCATTTATATAAATTATTTGGATGTGAGCGGTAGAGTTAGTACGTTTGCAGATGATACCAAAATTGGAGGTATAGTCGACAACGAAGAGGGTTACCCTCAGATTACAACAGGATCTGGACCAGATGGGTCAATGGGCTGAGAAGTGGCAGATGGAGTTTAATTCAGATAAATGCGAGGTGCTGCATTTTGGGAAAGCAAATCTAAGCAGGACTTATACACTTAATGGTAAGGTCCTAGGGAGTGTTGCTGAACAAAGAGACCTTGGAGTGCAGGTTCATAGCTTCATGAAAGTGGAGTCGCTGGTAGATAGGATAGTGAAGAAGTCGTTTGGTATGTTTTCCTTTATTGGTCAGAGTATTGAGTACAGGAGTTGGGAGGTCATGTTGCGGCTGTACAGGACATTGGTTAGACCACTGTTGGAATATTGCGTGCAATTCTGGTCTCTTTCCTATCGGAAAGCTGTTGCAAAACTTGAAAGGGTTCAGAAAAGATTTACAAGGATATTGTCAGGGTTGGATGATTTGAGCTATAAGGAGAAGCTGAACAGGCAGGGACTGTTTTCCCCGGAGCGTCGGAGGCTGACGGGTGAACTTATAGAGGTTTACAAAATTATGAGGGGCATGGATAGGATAAATAGACAAAGTCGTCTCCCTGGGATCGGGGGATCGAGACCTAGAGGGCATAGGTTTAGGGTGAGAGGGGAAAGATTTGAAAGAGACCTAAGGGGCAACTTGTTCACACTGAGGGTGGTACGTGTATGGAATGAGCTGCCAGAGGAAGTAGTGGAAACTGATACAATTGCAACATTTAAGAGGCATTTGAATGGGTATATGAATAGGAAGGTTCGGAGGATATGGGCCAGGTGCTAGCAGGTGGGACTAGATTGGGTTGGGATATCTGGAGGGCATGGATGGGTTGAACCGAAGGGTCTGTTTCTGTGTTGTACAGTCTATGACTCTATGGCCATATGACTCTACATAAAGAACCTACCTCTGACGTCCCCTCTGTACCCTCCTCCTAATATTTTAAAATTATGACCCCTCTTGCCAGTCAAGTCTGTCCTGGGGAAATGTCTCTAGCTATTGACTCTATCCATGCATCTTATTACCTTGTATACCTTGATCAAGTCACCTCTCTTCCTCCTTCTCTACAGAGAGAAAAGTCCGTGTTTATTCAACCTTCCTTCATAAGACAAGCCCTCCAGTCCAGGCAGCATCCTTTCCAAAGCCTCCGCATCTATCCTGTAGTAGGGCGACCAGATCTGGACACAATATTCCAAGTGTGGTCTCACTAAGGTCTTGTAGAGCTGCAGCAAAACTGCACAGCTCTTAAATTTGATTCCACTGTTAATGAAAGCCAAAACACCATATGCTTTCTCAACAAACCGATCCACTTGGGTGGGAACTTTGAGGCATCTATGTACTTGAACATAGAACATAGAACATAGAACAATACAGCACAGAACAAGCCCTTCGGCCGACGATGTTGTGCCGAACATTTGTCCTAGCTTAAGCACCCATCCATGTACCTATCCAATTGACGCTTAAAGGTCACCAATGATTCTGACTCTGCCACTCCCACAGACACATTCCATGCCCCCACCACTCTCTGGATAAAGAACCTACTCCTGACATCCCCCCTATACCTTCCACCATTCACCTTAAATTTATGTCCTCTTGTAACACCCTGTTGTACCCGGGGAAAAAGTCTCTGACTGTCTACTCTATCCATTCCCCTGATCATCTTATAAACCTCTATCAAGTCACCCCTCATCCTTCTCCGTTCCAATGAGAAAAGGCCTAGCACTCTCAACCTATCCTCGTACGACCTATTCTCCATTCCAGGCAACATCCTGGTAAATCTTCTCTGCACCCTCTCCAAAGCTCCCACATCTTTCCTAAAGTGAGGCGACCAGAAATGCACACAGTACTCCAAATGTGGCCTAAACAAAGTCCTGTACAGTTGCAACATCACTTCACAACTCTTGAATTCAATCCCTCTGCTAATGAACGATAATACTCCATAGGCCTTCTTACAAACTCTATCCACCTGAGTGGCAACCTTCAAAGATCTATGTACATAGACCCCAAGATCCCTCTGTTCCTCCACCTGACTAAGAACCCTACCATTAACCCTGTATTCCGCATTCTTATTTGTTCTTCCAAAATGGACAACCTCACACTTGGCAGGGTTGAACTCCATCTGCCACTCCTCAGCCCAGCTCTGCATCATATCTAAGTCCCTCTGCAGCAGACAACAGCCCTCCTCACTGTCCACAACTCAACCTATCTTCGTATCATCTGCAAATTTACTGACCCACCCTTCGACTCCCTCATCTAAGTCATTAATAAAAATTACAAACAGCAGAGGACCCAGAACTGATCCCTGCGGAACTCCACATGTAACTGGGCTCCAGGCTGAGTATTTACCATCTACCACCACTCTCTGCCTTCGACCGGTTAGCCAGTTTTCTATCCAATTGGCCAAATTTCCCTCTATCCATGCCTCCTGACTTTCCGCATAAGCCTACCATGGGGAACCTTATCAAATGCCTTACTAAAATCCATGCATACTACTTTCACTGCTCTACTCTCATCCACATGCTTGGTCACCTCCTCAAAGAATTCAATAAGACTTGTAAGGCAAGACCTACCCCTCACAAATCCGTGCTGGCTGTCCCTAATCAAGCAGAGTATTTCCAGATACTCATAAATCCTATCCCTCGGTACCCTTTCCATTACTTTGCCTACTTTGAACACCAAGGTCCCTCCGTTTCTCCACACTGTCAAGAATCCTGTCTTTAGTCCTACATTCAGCATTCATCTTCGACCTTCCAAAATGCATCACTTCACATTTAACCAGGTTGAACTCCATCTGCCATTTCTCAGCCCAGCTCTGCATCCTGTCTATGTCACGCTGCAGCCTGCAATAGCCCTCAGTACTATCAACGGCACCTCCAACCTTTTTATCATCTGCAAGTTTACCAACACATCCCGCAGCCTCCTCATCCAAGTTATTTATAAAATATTACAAAGAGCAGAAGCCCAAGAACAGAGCCCTGCAGACACCACTCGCCACACTCCAGGCAGAATACTTTCCACCTACAACCACCCTCTGCCTTCTGTCAACCAACCAATCTGAATCCAGACAGCCAAATCTCTCTATGTCCCATACCTCCTGGCTTTATGAATGAGTCTACCATGGGGAATCTTATCAACTGCCATGCTGAAGTCGATATACGCCACACCCACCACTCTACCTGTCTCATCACCTCCTCAAAAAAACTCAAATAAGATTTGTGAGGCATGACCTGCCCCTCACAAAACCATGCTGACTGTCTTTAATCATGTTATGTTTCACCAAATACTTATAAATCCTATCCCTCAGAATTCTTTCCAAAACCTTGCTGACCACAGATGTAAGAGTGACTGGTCTGTAATTGCCAGGGTTTTCCTGATTACCCTTCTTAAAAAGTGGAACACCATTCGCCTCCCTCCAATCCTCTGGTATGACTCCCCTGGATTGTGAGGAAGCACAGATCCAAGAACTCCCCACCTACGTTCGTGACACCACCCACGTCCTCCACCTCCTCCAGGATTTCCGCTTCCCCGGTCCCCAACGCCTCATCTTCACCATGGACATCCAGTCCCTGTACACCTCCATCCCCCATCACGAAGGACTCAAAGCACTCCGCTTCTTCCTTTCCCGCCGTACCACCCAGTACCCTTCCACCGACACCCTCCTTCGACTGACCGAACTGGTCCTCACCCTGAACAACTTTTCTTTCCAATCCTCCCACTTTCTCCAAACAAAAGGAGTAGCCATGGGCACCCGCATGGGCCCCAGCTATGCCTGCCTCTTCGTAGGGTATGTGGAACAATCCATCTTCCACAACTACACTGGCCCCACCCCCCATCTTTTCCTCCGCTACATTGATGACTGTATCGGCACTACCTCGTGCTCCCACGAGGAGGTTGAACAGTTCATCCACTACACTAACACCTTCCACCCCAACCTCAAATTCACCTGGACAGTCTCGGACTCCTCCCTCCCATTCCTAGACCTTTCTGTTTCTATCTCAGGCGACCGAATCAACACGGACATCTACTACAAACCAACCGACTCCCACAGCTACCTGGACTACACCTCCTCCCATCCTGCCCCCTGTAAAAACGCCATCCCATTCTCCCAATTCCTTCGTCTCCGCCGCATCTGCTCCCAGGAGGACCAGTTCAAAATACGTACAACACAGATGGCCACCCTCTTCAAGGACCGCAATTTCCCCCCCGACGTGGTCGACGATGCCCCCCACCGCATCTC
>NC_057755.1:7089652-7170863 GCF_004010195.1 Chiloscyllium plagiosum | reverse complement strand
AGGTCAGGATCACGGTGAAGCAGACTGGGATCACATTTAATTAGGTCAGGATCACAGTGAACCAGACTGGGATCACGGATAGTTAGGTCAGGATCACGGTGAAGCAGACTGGGATCACATTTAATTAGGTCAGGATCACAGTGAACCAGACTGGGATCACGGATAGTTAGTCTCCTCCGACCTATCACCCTCACCTTGACCTCTTTCCACCTATCACATTTCCAACGCCCCTCCTCCAAGTCCCTCCTCCCTACCTTTTATCTTCTCCTGCTGAACACTCTCTGCTCATTCCTGAAGAAGGGCATGTGCCCGAAACGTCGAATCTCCTGTTCCCTGGATGCTGCCTGACCTGCTGTGCTGTTCCAGCAATAAAGTTTCAACTTTGATCTCCAGCATCTGCAGACCTCACTTTCTCCTCCAGCACAGATCTTCACCAACGGCTTAGAAACCTCCTTTCTCGCTTCTCAGAGCATCCTCAGATAAATGTCATCTGGCCCTGGGGGCTTATCAATCTTAATGTTTGCTAAATGTTCCAACACATCAGCTTCATCGATCTTGACCCATTCAAGCCTGTTTCCCAGCTCCTCAAAGTTCTCATTCATAACACTGCCCCTTTCCTCAGTGAAAGCCAAAGCAACAAACTCATTGAGGGCTTCACCGATCTGCTCAGACTTCATGCACAAGTTCCCTCTGCTATCCCTGACTGGCCCTACCTTCTCCCTGATTATTCTCTTATTCCTCGCATATGAGTAAAATGTCTTTGGGTTCTCCTTAATCCTTCCTGCCAAGCCTTTTTCGTGCCCCCTCCTGTCTCTCCTCAGTCCATTTCTGAGCTCCTTTCTAGCCAACTTGTAAACCTCAGAAGCTGTGCTTCATCCTTGTTTTCTCCACCTTGCAAGCTGCCCTCTTTCTTCAGACGAGAAACCCCTCTGTTCTCATCATCCAAGGCTCCTTAATCTTGCCCCTTCTTATCCATCTCAGAGGAACAAAATTTATTCATCATTCGCAACAACTGTTCCTTAAACAGTCTCCACATGTCTGCTGTACCCTTTCGGTGGAACAATTGCTCCCAATCTGTACTTCCCAACTCCTGTCTGATAGCGTCATAATTTCCTTTTCCTAATTTAAATATCTACCCTTGGTAACTATTCCTTTCCTTCTCCAAGGCTGCAGTAAATGTGAAGCAGTTGTGGTTACTGTCACCAAAATGTTCTCCCATCATGAGATCTGACACCTGTCCTGGCTCAGTGCCGAGCACCAAGTCCAAAATGGCCTCTCTCCTCGTCGGCCTGTCTACATACTGAGTAAGGAAACCCTCCTGAACACACCTGACAAACACAACTCCCCCCAAACCATCTGCACTAAGGAGGTTGCAGTCAATATTGGGAAAGTTGAAATCACCCATAACAACAAGACTGCAACATCTGCTTTTTAACCAGAATCTACAGGCCTATGTGTTCTTCAATCTCCCTACTGCTAGTTGGGGGTCTTTAGAAAACCCCCAATAACGTGGCTGCTCCCTTTTTGTTCCTAACTTCCACCCATACTGACTCAGTAGACAAACCTTCCTCGACAACATTCATTTCTGGAGCTGTGATGCATTATCTGACCAGCAAATGCTACACTCCCTCCTCTTTTTCCACCCTCCCTATTACTTTTAAACGTTCTAAACCCAGGAACATCTAGGAACCATTCCTGCCCCTGTGAAACCCACGTCTACGTTATGGCCACAACATCATAGTCCCAAGTAATGATCCATACTCTAAGCTCATCACTTTTATTTCTGACACACCTTGCGTTAAAGCAGACAAACATTAACCAATCTCCTTGTTTCATCATGTGAGAAATTTTGCCGATAGATTCACTACATCCTGTCACTGCCCCATCTACAACTACCTCCCCTCTCAAATATGTAGTTCTGGTTCCCACTCATTTCCAAACTAGTTTATGACACTGCCCATCTAAACATCTTAACCTCACACTGAACCATCTCAGTTCGCTTTAATAAAATATGTATTATCGTGGCTGCTCATGTACTATGTTCCTGATGGTGTGCATTGATGTAAAATACCATGTCCTTAATTTCATGTTGATTTTTTTTTCCATTGCCAGTTTGAAAAACATGAAAAGTCTATTAAACCTGTCTGTGACTCTATCAATATGACAGACTTGCATTAAAATATTTCATTCATTGTAGTTTTTGGTCCTCATTTATTTACAGATATTTCATATTCTGTTTGCCTAGTTCACAACATGTCTTTATTTCATTCTGGTTTGCTGGAGTCAACAATTGCATTGAATCTTTTCACCATGTATCGTCTAATTGTTATAATATATGAAGCTGAGGAAATTGGTATTGTTTAGCAGACATTTTAAGCTGATGTCATTTTTGCTGTGACTCTGGTCGTGCAGACATTTACTTTTTTTATTTTTCTTGCAGTTAATTTTGTGGCAATTGCAATCTTGAATCGAGGCAAGTGTGGGCTCTCAGAATGCATCACTCGCTATTTGTTGGCAATGACTACAGCAGATCTACTTCTTGTCATTCTCAATGTCATACTGCACCGAATTATAAATCTTTATTTCCCAGTTACGTTCTTGTCCATCACTCCTGTATGTGCCGTGAGAGTCGCTATGTTTCTTGCAGCCCTGGATTGTTCAGTTTGGTTCACAGTTGCTTTCACATTTGATCGATTTGTAGCAATTTGCTGTCAGAAGCTAAGAGCAAGATATTGCAATAAGAGAACTGCACTTGTGGTTTTAGTAATTGTCAGTGCAGTCAGTTGCTTACGCTCAATTTCTTGGTATTTTGTCCTTACTCCTGCATTTGTTATTGACAATGTACCATGGTTTTGCATCATCATATCAGACTTTTATACATCATTATTTTGGAAAGTGTATGAATGGATTGACAGTATAATCACACCTTTGCTTCCAATTATATTGATTTTGATATTCAATGCTCTAACGGTCAGGAATATTATAACAGCTAATCGCATTCGTGGTCGTCTCCAGATCCACGGAAATGCTCAGAATAATGTTGATCCAGAGGTGGCAAATCGGAGAAAATCCATCATCTTGCTCTTTGCATTGTCTGCTAACTTTATACTGTTGTGGATCGCATATGTTGTGTGCTCTGTAACGTGGCAAGGAAAAAACTATAATTATGAAGACAAAACTTTAAATGATCCAGTATTTGTCTTTCAAGAAATTGGATTCATGCTTCGGCTTCTGAATTCATGCACTAATACCTGCATATACGCTCTAACGCAAACTAAATTCAGAGAGGAGTTAATCAACGGAGTAAAATATCCATTTACTCGAAATTATAAATTATGCAAGTAGGCATAGCGGTCTGACCTTCATTGAAGACGTATTTGCCGCCATACAACAGGATGTCCAGGTTAGGAGTTTGTGGAATTTCCTTGGCTACATCATTTGAAAAGCAGCCCATCTCCTCAAAATTGGAAAAGAACATGTCAGCGACTAGAATTGGAAATAATCAGTTCTGCAAAAATTTGACAAATTGAAATTAGAATGATACTTCACTGAGATTTAATATCTGTAAAGGATGTTAATGAGAATTTGGTTTTGTGTTTCGTTTTTAAGACTTTTCCGATTTCTAATAAATCTACAATGTTGCATTTTCTTGTAAATAAGTTCATGTTCTTGTGCTGAAAACACAGTGGCAGTCTCGTGGGAATGTCTTCAGTGACGACTACCACGTCAAACAAATGGAAAGATTAACCTGAACATCATCCAAAACGGCTGTTACTCTGGGACCTGATTTGATTAGTATTATCAGCAGTTGCGCCAATAGCATTCAATATTCAGAAATGATTTCCACGATCACTTTCACTCTCTGGCATTACTTCCTAAAAGCAAATTGTTCGTTAGTCGACTGTTCTGGATTGACCAGGCTACTCAAAACATTCGGAAGAAGGCAGCCCAGACAGTACCTTAGCAATTTGTTTCGGTAAGTGTGCAGTGAAAATTACTCGGATTAAGTTAACGACTTTGACTACCAGGTTTAAAACAGATAAAAAAAAATTATTCACAAAATTACACAATGAAACACGAAGAACAGAATAAAAACCCCGTACAGAACTCAATCTATCCAAACTAGATTTAAGTATGCTGTCTGAATATCCACAACAGTCCCTAAAAGCATACCACCCTTTAAAATGCAGTACAAAAAAAAATCAGATGTTTTCAGGTTGAAGGTAGAAGGGAGAGAAGAAAGATTTTCCACACAGCTCACTGTCGAACTCCCAACCAGTTCTGGACTGAACTCAATTGCTCAGCTGGAGAGCTGGCCATTCCCCCTTCACTCCACAGGTCACTTTTAAAACATGACCACTTTGGCCTGAAGTCACATCTATTTACACGTAAGCAAAAGTCCTCTCAAAATCCTTCTCATCTCTGTACCAAACCAGTCTGATCGCAGCGCGGCCTGGTTTATTACTCCTCTGAGAAAAATCAAGGACAGAGTAACCTTGAGCGTTGGGAAAAAAAAACGACCAGTTTTGTGACACTACATTGTTGTATACCATCTTCCGGCATCCATTTTTTAATCTACCGTATTGTCAATATTTCTGAACGTTTTTCATTACCTGTGCATTGCATTTTGTTTATTATTATGCCGTTATAATATGCAAAATGAAGTTTCAGTTCCTTTCTACAACTGTGACTCCTGTTTGTAACTTTCTCCTGTGTGTTTCTGAACACATTAAGTACAACGCACAATGGATGATCACTTATCTCAACATATCTGAGCATCTCATTTGAACCATTTACATCCATTGATCTCTGCTCAGAAAAATAAACAAACAGCACCCGCATCACCATCTAAATATTGTACAGTTTCTCTGTTCAGTAGAATAGCTCAGTTTTGAGCTCGTACAGTACAGATCTCTTTACTGGGCAGCACTGGAGCATGTTCACCATCGTTTACATCTTATACAGTTTGGCACTACTACCTCCAGATAGGTTTTCGAGATTGACCTGCAACAGTTGAAGGAATGATCTGGACCTTTATAACTGGCAACATGTTAACATTATCAAGACTTTACCCCACAAACATTGTGCATCATCTCTACCCCACTTCATCATCACCAAATCTCTATTCCCCTTCTCCGTTCTCATTGATGATCGGATGCCACAGTCTGCAGAGAGATCTTCAGCCACGGTGGGATACGATATGAGGAAGAAGTTGGTCTCTCTATTCCAGAGTATTCTCAGGTTTGTTACCAATTTCAAGTAACATGAATTTCAATTACATTTTATGCGCGCTGTATTCCACGATATTTTCCTCTTTTTTCTTCTCAAATTTTCAGTAAATGTTACAACATACAAACTTACAATGCTTAACAATGTCCAGAGTTTCATGTTGTCCCTTTGTTTTGGTAATACAAGAGATTGTTTGAAAATTCCACTACTGGAGGGTCATTGATGAATATTACTTTTAAGAGACATTTTCAGTTTGTAATCATAAAACAAGCAAAATAAAGCATAACTTTTCAACATCGCATTGTGTTGTTGTTCCCAGCACAATTCAATTTATTCAAACAACTGGACAGTTTCAGTGAAGCCTTGAGCATTATATTTTCAAATTTACTGATGAGAGCAAGTTCTTTTGGAATGTGTCTTGTGAAAGACATAGAAAACATGCTGAAACGGGACTGGACAATCTCTATGCCTGAACAATAAAGTGGCATATGTAACATAACCAAATGTGGGATCGTGCAGCAGCTCAGTGGTAACCAGTGCCAACTCACAATGCTTGGAGCCTTGGTTCAATTCCAGCCTTGGTTGACTGCGGATGTGAATTTTATCCGATCTCTGGGCACCTGTGCAGGTTTCCTCTCCAGTACAAAAGCGTGCAGGTTAGATGGATAGGTTGGGGAGTGAGTCTGGTTGGGCTGTTCTTCAGAGATTCAGAAACACACAGGAGAAAGTAACAAGCAGGAGTCACAGTTGTAGAAAGGAACTGAAACTTCAATTTGCATATTATAACGGCATAATAATAAACAAAATGCAATGCACACGTAATGAAAAACGTTCAGGAATCTTGACAATACCGCAGGGGCAACAGTATTGTTATCGATTTTCTTCGTTAAAGGAAACACAAACCAAAAGAATGTTTGATGCAGATAGAGGGGTTGAGAAGTTTTGATTGCCAAAGGGATGTCACTGTCTTGTTCCCGAGTCACTGGAAGCTAGCATGTCAGTGCAGCATGCTATTAGGAAAGCGAATGGTACTTTGGCAATCAAGACTTCATCTTGAGGACAGGAGGGAATGGGGCATGTTACAATTATATCGAGAGACCAGTTTTGGTCTTCATGCCTGAGGAAGAATAGACTAGTTATTGAAGGAGTGCAGCAGGGAATCGCGAGGAGGATCGCTGTGGAGGAAGATTTCTTTTTGAGTAAAGAATGGGCAAACTGGGCTTCCATTTCTCGATTTTCAAGCATATGAGCAGGAGTCAGTTTTTTAAGCTAGTGTGCTGGCGGAACAGTCAGTGAGGTGGTCAAACGGTACGTTGGCCTGTATCAGAGGGGAATTCACAGAGATAACTTAAATCGTATTGCTATGATTGTGCAGACTCACTGGTGAGAACCACTTAGTTTATCTTTATAGTCTTGGCGTTGTAATTGAGTCTGAATTTGCTGAACAGAATGATATGGAATTTGTAGAAAGCAATGTTGCCTCAATCAGATGGGATTGTTGGATAGAAGTGTGCAGTGGGAGGACTTGTTGCTGCAATGCTGCAAACCATGTGGAAATGAGTATCATCAACGCCATCTTTCTGATCATTGAGGATAGACAGCAAGGAAAGTTGGAGGGAGTTAACTGTGGGTCAGGGTCACTCTGCTTATCACACCTCAATTTCAGAGTGAAACACCTGGGCCATTTTAAATAAAAGCCATTCGACAAAGTAACAATACCTGCCACCACTAACTGAAATTACAAGGAATTAGATATGTTACTGATGGGCAAACAGGAAATACTCTGCTCCATATCCCTATTTAAATCATCAATACCAGAAAACAACATTCTGCTCATTTAGGTCGTCCTCCGATTATCCATATTTTATTCAAGATTTCTGTGTGATCAGTAATCGAATACAGAAAAACAAAAAAAGAACAATTTGCCAAACAGGTTTAGCAGCAATGCAATCAAAATGCGATGACATCATTTCAAGTATAGAGACCGGGGTGGATTGGGGAGGTGTTGGAGCATGATAGAGAAATAGAGACAATGAGAGAGTGAGTCATAGAGCGGGCAAGTGACATGGAGTCAATAAGAGGGGGATAAAAATAGAAAGGTTTGGAGGAGTGAGATAGAAAGAGAAAGATCGAGATTGAGAGTGAAAGGGAGACAAACATAAAGAATGAGATATAGATGGAAACAAAAATTGACTGGTAAAGCATAAGAGCGAAATGAAAGGGATAATAAGATCAAGACACAGAGCGCGGGAAATACACACACACACACACACATCTCCAACAGGATCAAAGATAAAGAAGTGAAGAGATGGAAATAGAAACTGAGAAGGAGCGAATTCTTCAAACAATTCGCAGCTGATTTCAATCCTTGCCTGCTGCAATATGTAACCAAAGGCATCTGCTCTCAAGTTGGAGCTTGATCTTTGTCCGCCATTCTACCACACTCTGATCAACCAGATGTCGAGTGCACTGAGCTAGCTCCCCATGCAAAGTCCACTTGGGTTTGTAATTGGTCATGTGACGGTCTAAGCCTATGCAACCTATCTCTATCATTCCAAAGTGCAGCCTCTATGCTGTCATGGAGGATATCATTTTAGTCCATTAAAATGAAAACAGAAATATAATTTTGTTCACACAGTGAACAGCTGAGATCTGAAATGCATGGCCTGAAACTTTGGATGAGCAGGATCGATTTAAGCATTGAAGGGGAAAGGAACTTTTGTTTCAAGATGAACAATATACAGCTTTCCCCAAGTGTTGACCATCTCACCATGTGGTGCTCCCTCAGCACTGACCCTCTGCCAATTCAACTTTCCCTAAGTGTTGACATTCTCAGAGAAGACACTCACTCTATATTTCAAGTACTGCAGCTCCCTCTCAGGCCCGAAATTTGAGTGTGTGAAACTTTTTTCTTTTACAATTCAGTCATGGGACATCGGCATGACTGGCTGGTCAAGTATTTATTGCCTGTCCCTAAATGCCTTTGACAAGGTGGTGGTGAGCTGCCTACTTGAACGGCTGCAGTCTATTTGTTGCAATTGAATTCACAATGTTGTTATTGAGGGAAATTCCACAAGGTGATTTATTTCCAAGTCAGGATGGTGAGAGGGGGGTGGGGAAGTGGTTTCCATTCATCTGCTGTCTTTGTCCTACTAAATTGAAATGATGGTGTGTTTGAAACGTGCTGTTTAAGGAGCCATGCTGAACATCGCTGGTGGAGGAGATGTGCTGATTATAAAGACCCACATGAGATTCGTATTTGGTCCACAATTCGAATGCACTCGGAACAGGATCACCAAACCTTTACAAAGACCAACTTTACACGTTCAGTGAGATCTCAGCAGGCGTAGTGAGTCTAGTCACTCAATTCCAAGGACTGATGAAGTGAGTAGCACTGTCCCGTTCTGTGTCCTTGGCCGCCACTTCCGTTATATTCCATTGGCCATTCTTTCAGCAATGATTGGCCTTCTCTGTGTCTCACATGTTCGGCACAAACGGTCATTACTGGTCACTGAAAACATTTTTTTAAATCTGTTTCTTAAATATCTGCCATTTCTCCATCGCAGGTTATTCATTCAAACAAGTCTTTATCCAATTTAGAATTTCTGTTTTAGAGTATTCACCTTTCTGCAAAAACACCTTTTGTCTCTGATCTATTCAACCTGTGCCCCTTTGGTCCTGGATTGGAATATTGAATAAATAGAGATTCCTGGTCCAATTCCTTTACTGGAACCGATAAAGTCTCAAAACTGAACATTCTGGCAAAAAAAAAATGCTCTTTAGATGAAAGGGGCGTAGGCAGAACATGTAGGACATTGGTTCATGTACAGAATACAGGAAAATAGAACATAAAATATAGAACAATACAACGCAGAACAAGCCCTTCGGCCCACGATGTTGTTCCGACCTGTGAACTAACCTAAACCCGTTCCCTTACATTATCCCATCATCATCCATGTGCTTATCCAAGGATTATTTAAATCTCAGTAATGTAGCTGAGTTAACTACATTGGCAGGTAGGGCATTCCTCGCCCTTACCACTCTCTGAGTAAAGAACCTGTCTCTGACATCTGTCTGAAATCTATCACCCCTCAATTTGTAGTTATGCCCTTTCGTACAAGCTGACATCATCATCCTAGGAAAAAGGATTTCACTGTCTACCGATCTAATCCTCTGATCATCTTGTATGTCTCTATCAAATCTTCTCTTAGCCTTCTTCTTTGCAATAAGAACAGACCCAAATCTCTCAGTCTTTCCTCATAAAACCTTCCCTCCAGACCAGGCAACATCCTGGTAAATCTCCTCTGCACCTTTTCCAATGCTTCCACATCCTTCCTGTATTGGGACGACCAGAATTGTACAAGATATTCCAAGTGTGGCCGCACTAGTGTTTTGTACAGTTGTAGCATGACATTGCGGCTCCGGAACTCAATCCATTTAACGATTAAACCTAACACACCATACGCCTTCTTAACAGCACGATAAACGTGGGTGGCAACTTTCTGGGATCTATATACATGGACCCCAAGATCCCTCTGCACATCCACATTATCAAGAATCTTTCCATTGTGCCAGTATTTTGCCTCCCCGTTATTCTTCCCAATGTGAAGCATCTCACATTTACCTGCATTGAACTCCATTTGCCACCTCTCAGCCCAATTCTGCAGTTTATCCAAGTAACCCTGTAACCTGCAATATCTTTCCACACTGTCCACTACTCCACCGACTTTAATGTCATGTTTGTGAGACATGACCTGTCCTTGAGAATCCATGTTGACTATCTGCAATCAAATTGTTGCTTGCTAGATAAGTATAAATCCAATCCCTTATCATCCTTCCCAAAACTTTTCCTACAGCAGAATTAAGGCTCACTGGTCTACAATTGCCTGGGTCATCTCTGCTGCCCCTCTTGATCAAGGGCATAACATTTGCAATGCTCCAGTCCTCTGGCACTAAACCATTGGACAATGGTGACTCAAAGATCAAAGCCAAAAGCTCCAACTCCTCCTCACTCGCTTCCCATAGCATCCTCAGATAAATCCCATCCTGCCCAGGGGACTTGTCTACTTTCACTCCTTCAAGAATTGATAACACCTCTTCCTTATTGACCTCGATGCTTTCTCGTCTAATATCTCGTACCTCATTCTTCTCCTCTACAATATTCTCCTTTTCCTGAGTGAAAACCGATGAGGAATATTCGTTTAGCACCTCTCCGATCTCCACAGGGTCCACACTCAACTTCCCACTTCTGTCTTTGTCTGGCCCTATTCCTACCCTATTCATCCTTTTATTCCTCACACACCTATAGAAAGCTTTAGGGTTCTCCTTTATTCTATTTGCTAAAGACTGTTCATGTCATCCCTTTGCTCTTCTTAGTTCTCTCTTTAAATCCTTCCTAGCTCTTCCGGAACAATCCATTGCCTCACCTGAACCATCTCGTCTCATCGTCACATAAATCTCCTTCTGCTTAATGAGCGATGCAATTTCTGTCATATACCACGGTTCCCTTATCACTTCCTCCCTGCCTGACAGGGACATACCTATTAAGGACATGCAATATCTGTTCATTAAACCAGCTCCAAATTTCTATTGTCCCATCCCCTGCATTTTGCTACCCCATTCTATGCATCCTAAGTCTTGCCCAATCACATTATAATTGCCCTTGTCCCATCGATATCTCTTGCCCTGTGGCATGTACCAAACCCTTTCCATCGCTAAACTAAACGTAACTGAATTATGGTCACTTTCTCCAAAGTGCTCATCTACCTCTAAATCAAATACCATCATTACCAAGTACCAGATCCAGTGTGGTCTCCCTTCTTGTTGGCCCTTCGACCTACTGGGCCAGAAAACGCTCCTGCACACATTGGAGAAAAACTGATCCATCCGACCTACTAGAGTTATAGCATTTCCAGTCAATGTTGGGGAAGTTAAAGTGTCCCATGATGGTTTATGTTTGTTTCAGATTGGACAGCGTAACAGAGTGTGATCAAACAGGTGTTCATTTAATGACCTCTGCTCTTTTTTCTTTTATATCATATAATACACAAGAAAAAGTAATGTAGCAAACTTTAGAGGTGTGTTATGTGCTCTCTGGTGAAATAAACTCACTGGACAGTAAAATTGAAATACGTTGAGATGTGATATTGCTAACTCTGTTTAAACTAATGTGGCAGTTGGATAGGGAATCAAATGAGGAGGTTGGTGGACAGGAAGTAGGTAATAACTAAAACCTGTAAGTAACTAGATAATGAAGTCAGCGTGAGGAAGGGGAAGAGTAGGCAGGAACCAAAGGATGAGTGTGAAAAGACTGGTGGTCTGAGGTGCATTTATTTTAATTCAAGAAGTATAGTAGGTAAGGCAGATGAACTTAAGGCTTGGATTAGTGCCTGGGAGTATGATGTTATTAGTGCCGGGGAGTATGATTAGATTAGATAAGATTACATTACAGTGTGGAAACAGGCCCTTCAGCCCAACAAGTCCACACTGACCCGCCGAAGCGCAACCCACCCATACCCCTACATTTACCCTTACCTAACACTACGGGCAATTTAGCATGGCCAATTCACCTGACCTATGGGAGGAAACCGGAGCACCCGGAGGAAACCCACGCAGACACGGGGAGAACGTGCAAACTCCACACAGTCAGTCGCCTGAGGCGGGAATTGAACCCGGGTGTCTGGCGCTGTGAGGCAACAGTGCTAACCACTGTGCCACCGTGCCGCCTACTGTTATTGCTATTACTGAGACTTCGTTGAGGGAAGGGCATGATTGGCAATTAAATACCCCAGGGTATCGATGCTTCAGCACGACAGAGAGGGAGATAAAATGGCTACAGGAGTTGGAATACTGGTCAAAGAAGATATAACAAATGTGTCAAAGGAGGGCACGATAGAAGACTCGTGCAGTGGGGAAATATGGGCAGAACTCAGAAACAATGTTGCGATTGCACTACAGGCCTCTCAACAGCGAGCGTGAGATAGATGTTCAAATATGTAGTGAGATCATAGAAAGATATCACAGCAACAGGGTGGTGGTCATAGAATCATAGAGATGTACAGCATAGAAACAGATCCTTCGGTCCAACCTGTCCACGCCGACCAGATATCCCAACCCAATCTAG
Source organism: Chiloscyllium plagiosum (assembly GCF_004010195.1). Lineage (NCBI taxonomy): Eukaryota > Metazoa > Chordata > Chondrichthyes > Orectolobiformes > Hemiscylliidae > Chiloscyllium > Chiloscyllium plagiosum. The sequence continues at coordinate 7,158,511 of NC_057755.1, read as the reverse complement.
TCCCACCTGCCAGCACCCGGCCCATATCCCTCCAAACGCTTTCTATTCATATACCCATCCAAATGCCTCTTAAATGTTGTAATTGTACCAGCCTCCACCACATTGTCTGGCAGCTCATTCCATACATGTACCACGCTCTGCGTGAAAACGTTGCCCCTGAGGTCTCTTTTATATCTTTCCCCTCTCACCCTCAACCTATGCCCTCCAGTTCTGGACTCCCCAACCCCAGGGAAAACACTTTGCCTATTTATCCTATCCATGCCCCTCATAATTTTGTAAACCTCTATAAGGTCACCCCTCAACCTTCGACACTTCAGGGAAAACAGCCCCAGCCTGTTCAGCCTCTCCATATAGCTCAAATCTTCCAACTCTGACAACATCCTTGTAAATCTTTTCTGAACTCTTTCAAGTTTCACAACATCTTTCCGATAGGAAGGAAACCAGAATTGCATGCAATATTCCAACAGTGGCCTAACCAGTGTCCTGTACAACCACAACATGACCTCCCAACTCCTGTACTCAATACTCTGACCAATAAAGGAAAGCATACCAAACGCCTTCTTCACTATCCTATCTACCTGTGACTCCACTTTCAAGGAGCTATGAACCTGCACTTCAAGGTCTTTCAGAGATTTTGATTTTCCCTACATTGACCAATGCATCACCTCAAATTTGCGTGGATTGAGCTTCATCTGCCACGTCTGCGCCCAACTCTCCAGTCTATCTATATTGTCCTGTATTCTTTAACAGTCCCCTATGCTTTCCGCTATTCAACCAATCTTCGTGTTATCTGCAAACTTACTGATCAGACCAACAATGTTCTCTTCCAGGTCATTTAAGTATATCACAAACAGCAGTGACCCCAGCATTAATTCCTGATGCAACAAAGATATCTGTCAGGGCCCCAGCTATTTCCTGTCTCGCCTCCAGGTGAGTGCCTGGAATGCATTGCCAGCGGAAGTGGTAGGGGCGGGAAAGATAGCGTTCTTTAAGATGTATCTATCAGATACATGAATGGGTAGAGACCAAAGGAATACAGATCCTTACAAAATAGGCAGAAGGTTTAGATAGAGGATCTCGATCAGCATAGCCTTGGAGGGCCAAAGGGCCTGTTCCTGTGCTGGAAGGTTCTTTGTTCTTTGTTGTTTGTTTTTTATGAAGGTACTCAAATCCCTATTCCTGGCCAATCTACACATTCACCCAGTGACATTGCTCCCCTGTGTGAGGGCAGTTTACTGATTGAATATTGTAACATTGTAACATGAAGTTACTGACTGCAACTTACATGCAATTTATATATTGCTTCAAAATCTATGATCCCACACTGCCCCATCTATTCTCACAACTGAGACATTTGAAGCTTTAGACTTTCTCTGTTCTGTTGCCAATGCTGGGAGCCAGGCCCTTCAAGTCATTTTGAGGTCCCAGGGTCAAATGACATGAGGCATACCTTCTGCAGGAACGTCCAGTACAAGGCAACGTGACGTTAAAATTACAATTGGTCAGTTTGACAGTAATCCCCAGAGAAGAAAAAAATTGAAAAGGACACCAAACTCCTAAAAAAAATCACCCTGATGGAATACCCATTGAAACCTTAAAAAAACTGAAATGAAATAACATTAGTCTGAGAAGTGTAATGGAAATTAATCAACTGAGTTCAGAATATGTCAAAATTTTATTTTTAGTGCAAAGGTATACTTTATTCACAAATCATCTCAGCTACAATACAAAGTAGCTTGCTTAAGCTATTGTACAGAGTACACTACTATTATGTCATTCCTCATTTTCGATGCTAATCACTTATTAAAACAGAATCTTTATTGCACAGGACACGAATACATATACACTGTCATTGAAGCCATGAGGAAATGTCCAAATATAACAGGTCCTCAGAATATTTTGGAAGAAATCATTTAGACAGTGACCTTTCCCCACGGGACCTTGGCAGCAGCTGCCCCAAGTTTTAGTTCATCCGGCAGCACGTATTCCTGAACGTTGGAAGGTGTCAGCCTACAACACTCTATCGAGGCCAACTCCTTGCTCTGCAAAACTGACAAGTTTTGAGCGGACTGAAGAACGTCTTTCACCAATTGGTTGTCCAGACACAGTCGATGTGTGTCACAGTGTGCGTCCTGTGGAACAAACCGGAGAGAACAGAGTTCTATGCGACGGAGCTGCTTGGGACCAAGCTCAGAAACATTCACTGAAGGAATTGGCGAGTTTGTTCATTAAAAACTGCCAAATTCCTGTCGTCATAAGAGAGGGCACCTGATCGTGACTTGATCTGAGGGCCAGCATGCCTCAGACAAGGGGAGATTCTTACATGGGAACTTCAGCTGGGGCCAAAATTGAACCCATGTTGTTGGTGTCACCCTGAATTTTGGGCTGACTAACTGAGCCCACCCAGTCCACTGCTCAGTCAGTAAGTAGTTCGTTCTTTTCCTGAACTTCCATTTAATCGAGTCCACTTTATTTGCTGCACATATCGCTCGTTATTGAGGGAAACAAAAGACAGACTGAGCTCTGGTTTTGCGGAACACCTCAGTTCTGTCCACAGAAATGACTTTTTCCTTCCAGTTGCCTACTATTTCCATATATCACTTGCTCTTTCGCCAGTATCTCCGCCTTGGGCTTGCTGCAATGTTCCGGTGCAAAATGGAAGAACAGCATCCCGCTTTCTGCTTGGGAAACCTTCAGACTTCATGACTCAGGGCCAAAGGCAATATATTTAGGGCCTGAGCACCTTTTTGATGTTTTCTGCTCACATCCCATACCCCAGAGCTTGTCACCACACGGGCTGCTTTATCACAATCAAACAACTTCCACCCACTAAAGGCCTGCGTTATCATTCTTACTTTCTGCCCGGTTCACCACCATCTATCCGTTTGCCTGACTAATTTTTACTCCCTCCGTGGTCTCCATCTGCAGCAATTTTTCATTCATCTGCCCTCCCACACCCTCCCCTCCTAACAGCTTAAATGCCGCCTTTATTGGCTAAAATCAGTACTGAAGAAAACTAACTGCTTTCTCTCCACAGATTCTTCCAGACCTGCTGGGTTTTTCCCGAAGTTTCTGTTTCTGTTTCGGATTTCCAGCATTACAGTTGTTTCTGTGTTACTCTGGTTCATTCTTCAATTTAGATTACAAATCATTCATTTGTTGTAAATTAAAATCATTAAAACGCCGTAAAGGTGCGCGAAATAATGATATAACAGTTCCATCAAAAAGAAACAAAAGTCATGAGAAATTGACTAGGAAGCTAATATGGAGACTACGTGCAGTTTGAGGAAACAGAACCTATACACTCCAGGATTTGAAAGAATGAGTGGCAATCTCATTGAATTTTACAAAATGTTTCGAAGGGGGATGTGGGTCAGGTGATTCCTTTGGCTGGTGAGTCCAGGATAAGATAGTATGGTCTCAGAATTAGAAGTGCATTATATAGGATCAAGAAATGAATATCATAAATTGAATGAGAATTCAGACCTTCCAGTCAGTTGCGCCATTTAATAGGGCCATGCCTGATGGATAACAACAATACCTTTTTACGGAAACATTTTCGACAACTCTGCATCCCACTCGGAATCAGAAGTCAATGCATCTCTTTCTGAAGCATACTCAAATACTGAGCTTCCACAACACGCTGTACTTGTGAATTCCAATCGTTCACAAACTTCTGATTATAATGAAGAAAATTGTCCCTATCTGAGGTTCAAGTGGGATTCCCCACAATTTAATTAATTGCCCCACCCCGATTCTCAAATCTCCAAACAGAGGAAATGTACGAATTATATCCATGCTGTCTGTCCATTAAAGTGTTTAGCACGTTTCAATGAGATCATCTCTCATTGTTTAAAATTCTGTACAATAAAAGTCTAAATTTCCAAATCTCTATTCATAGGACAGTCCCGCAAGCAGAGGAGCAGGTCTGACGAAGGCCAAACTCAGTAAAGTATACCGAATGCTGAAGGTCTGAAGCAAAAGGATAAAGTGTTGCAGAAACGCAGGAGGTCTGGTAGCATCTGTGCAGAGAAGAAACGGAGTTAATATTGTTAACAGAGTTAACATCTATCGAGATTGAAAGCGAGAATAGGCGTAATGTCTGTGATGTATCCAGATGGTGAGTGACAATACGATCGAGTTCATTGATATATCTGGATCGAGAATGTCAATAAGACTGAGGTCATTGATATATCTGAATGGGTGGTGAGTATAAGAGTGAGGGTCAGCGAGGCATCCGGATCGACTGTGACAATGTCAGAGAGGTCAGTGATGCATCTGGAGTGAAAGTGACAAGAGGAGGAAGGTCAGTGATGTATCTGGATGGACAGTCACATTCAAAGAGAGGTCTGTGATGTATCCTCTGTTGGAAGTCCACCCTGAGTCTGCTTTCCTCAGGAAGGGCAATAAATTCCCCTACGTGGTCCTTCATTTATCTCCAGAAACTGGGGAAATAGGGACTGAGGACGAATCCTGACCTCGGCAAAAATGCACACACTCAGAAAATGAAAAGAATCATATTTCAATCTGAGAGAAGTGTTCTTGCATGAAGCAAGCAACTTGCACCCTAGAGTACAGAAGAACAGCTCTGAAATATATTTTCACAACTGGAATAGAGCAACTTCAGTTGAAATAATTTGTGATCTCTGCAAGGGGTCGTGGTGTTTGAGAGGAGAGCGTTATTGCTTGAATATTCCACATTATCTTTTTGTTATTTTATTATGACACTCAGAAAATGAAAAGAATCATATTTCAATCTGAGAGAAGTGTTCTTGCATGAAGCAGGCAACTTGCACCCTAGAGTACAGAAGAACAGCTCTGAAATATATTTTCACAACTGGAATAGAGCAGCTTCAGTTGAAATAATTTGTGATCTCTGCAATGGGTCGTGGTGTTTGAGAGGAGAGCGTTATTGCTTGAATATTCCACATTATCTTTTTGTTATTTTATTATGACATGCTGAATAACAAATATCCTGAATGGGATTGAACTCGTAATTGTAATTAGTTTCGTCATTTGCAGAATTTTGAAAAACAGCAACAAAGTTGAGCAATATTTCAACCTTGATATCCCCATGGAGATTCGACACAGTATAAGGCAGTGTCTCTGGAAATGCATCAGAGTTTAAAACAAGGAGATTGTCAGCTGCCTGAAGGGACAGATCGTCTTGCATGGAAAAATGCATCACCCAATTCAACACGTGATGAAAGTGTTCTACACCATCCTTGCTCTTATTGGAGTCCCTGGTATGGCATTATGACGTTAGAACTTTGTTTTCATCAGCTGCTAATCTGCTGCCTAGTTTTATCTTTCGAACAACAACATCTCCAGCTCGCGGACTGATTAGCTTTCTCCAGACACTGAAACAGTGATAGCAATTCACTGAGCAACATTCCTGGTAAAATTGTCCAATGACCGAGACTCCCTGCTACAGTAGCTTTTTCTGATCTCAGTATTCTGTCACCTGTTTCAGTTTCACGGGGTTTCAGGATATGAAGAGCAATCATGCAAGCTAGTTCTGACGAAGGGTCACTGGACTCGAAATGTGAATGTGAGAGGTGCAAGTTTTAAAAGGGACAGAGGATGGTGCCTATATGGAATGAGCTGCCAGAGGAAGTGGTGGAGGCTGATGCAACTACAACCTCACTCTTATTCACATTCTCTACTCAAATAATCAATGATCCCAAAACGTTTTTTCTTTCTCTCCCATAGATGATGCCACTAATGCTGCAATGGTGCTGATCGTTTTGTTTTCCAAATGAGGCCTCTCCAATTTTCTCTTGAATTTACAAGACTAGGGTGTCATCTGAGCATAATCTCTGTGGCGATTGGGCTGGAGGACAATCTTAAAGTTCAAACTCACTGAACTCCAGCCACTTACACTCAAACAATGCATTGGTTTTTGTTGGTAAAATCTGTCTGAAATAGACAAGGGGAATTTCGGATCAGTAATTCACCGCATCTTTTCCTATTTGTTTTCCACAGTTAATTGTCTGGCGATTGTTATTCTCTCTCGTGGAAAGTGTGGTATTTCCCCTTGCACTACTCGATACCTGGTAGTGATGGCAGCTGCTGATCTGATGGTCATTATCACTGATGTTATACTGAAGAGTTTTCACTTTTATTATTACCCGCGGTCTTTCCTTGATATCACTCCTGTGTGTAGCATTACTGGGTCCTAATACGTGCAGCCACTGACTGGTCTGTCTGGTTCACAGTCACTTTCTCCTTTGACCGATTTGTGACCATTTGTTGCCAGAAGCTGAGAACGAAATATTGCACGGAGAAAACTGCGACTTTGGTTCTCGCCACAACTTGCACCCTGTTCTGTTTGAAAAATATCCCCTTCTATTTTCAATATGAACCTTGGGTAATAACGAACAATGCATCATTTTACTGTAAAACAAAGTCAAGCTATTTTACTGAGACTGGGTGGGTGGTATTAGATTGGCTTGATACAGTTTTGACTCCTTTACTGCCATTCGTTTTAATTCTGTTGCTCAATGCTCTGACAGTTAGATACATTTTAGTGACCAACCGAGTCCGGAAGAGGCTGAAGGGTGACAGCAAAGGAGAGAATCGCAGAGACCCAGAGATAGTGAGCAGAAGGAAATCTGTGATTTTGCTGTTCACCATATCTGGAAGCTTTATCGTCCTGTGGTCAATCGTTGTTGCCGAATTTTTATATTATGTCATTCCCAAAATCAATCCTGCCAATGACTCATCGTTTGTTTTTATTTTCAATAAAGTTGGTTATATGCTGCGGAAGCTAAGTTGTTGCACAAATACATTTATTTATGCAGCAACATTATCTAGGTTCAGAGCAAAGATCAGCAAAGCAGTAAAATACCTGGTGACACGAATACCTTGCATTTTGAATAAATAAAACGACCCAGTGAAGCCCACAGTCGGGTTCTAATGTTTCAAGAGCATGGAATTTTGTTTTAATTCACTCGTGGGACATCGGCATTGCTGGTTGCGTCAATGTTTATTGCTCGCTCCCAGTTGCCCTTTGAGCAGTTGGTGGAGAGCTTTCTCTTGAACCGCTGCAATTCATGTGATGTAAATAAACCCAGAAAACAATAAAGACAAAATTGCACAGAGCTACATAGAAGCATAGATACATAATATTACATTAACCACTCAACAGGCGCAACTACACAGGGACAGGTACAGACACACACACACAGATACACACAGGCAGATAATTGCACTGTAATGCACACATTTTTATATGCTAACAAATATATAGATGCATATACACAGTTAGATCGCCATTCACATGGATGCACAGATAGAAACGCACAGATACACTGATACAGAGACAGAAGCCCACATAGGTAGGCTAAAGTGCACACATAGACAGAAACGGAAATACATACAGAGAGAAAGAGAGACAAGCACATGTATATAATGCGGAGAGACACATTAACATACAAAAACATGCAGGCACTCACAAACATATGCTTGTATGCATGCAGAGATGTCCACATTCATACACACAGATATGCAGGGACACATATGTATATAAACACACACAGACATGCACGTATAACCACATGGATATGGCTGAAGACAACAAAAATGAAGCAGCTAATACAATTCCTTGGTCTTAAGACTAAATGAAAAATTAACAAATGTTCAGGAAGGTATGAGTTTACTAGAAGTTTGCACAACATTTTAGCTGTATTCCTCTGCTTTTAACAAAATTTTAAATGAAACAAGCAAGTGTTGTCTGTTTAGCAATCTGAAAGGCTGCATTTGGAAGGATGGAAGCAATTTAAATAAATGGCCATCCCTGATTTTTCCAGACGTTACCAAATCGTAGTTAATAGTGGTCACATCGGGCTGTGTGCTGTATTGCTATAGGATGTTGAATCAGCAACAGAGAACCCCGGAGAGTACTTCTCTTAGAAACAATACCAGTCATGGTAAAAATACTCTCCCAGAGAAAAAGATTCTTTGGGATTGCTGATGGCTTCTCAACACTTTAAAGTTTGTATCCAACAAAGAACAATAAAATGCTACACTGCACTGATCATAATTCACTGGCCTTTGCTGAAATATTACTAATGAAGAATGGAAGACTCTTCAGTCGGACTGATTGTTGCAATCATTTAATGGCAAGATCATACGCATTGTTTGAAAACTTAATTTAATTGCTGATGTAGTGTTCCAATTGACAAAATGCTGGATAAATGAAGGTTTGAAGGAATGCTAAGATTGCATAAGGTCGTAAGAGGGTACAAATAATAAATGTACTGGAGTCTTGCCTTTTATGTTTTTGACCATCATGTATTTTGTAAGGCAATGCATTTAGAAATGTAATTTCATTTTTTCTCAGGACGAACATATTTAAAGATCGTTTCTAAAATATCTGGCGTTTAATTGTGGACTAAAATGATAGAAGAGCTAATTTGAAAGGAAAGGATTAGTGGAGAATTGCTGCATGGTTTGAAAGCAATTCACCTGTCAGTGAGAGCAACCCAATGATTGAAGTATGGTTGCACATGAACTATGCTATTTCCAGATGCATTATGTCGCTGATTGGTCTGTGAACTAGTGACCAATTATCAATGACAAAGGCTCTCAACCTGCCAACAGCCACGTGACGGTGGTTTAGGTCCCTGACTAGTTGGGACTCTAAACAAAATACATAGAATCATCTCAGGAGTTCTCTCCTTTCTCCGCAGTAAAAGCTACATGAAGTCTGAAGAAAACAGGTTTGTATTTGCTCCAGCAGTTGTTGTTAGCTCTGTCGTTTCATGAACACATTAAAGAATGATCATATGTGTGAATCCGTCCTCGCACCTTTTGTCAATCAATGAGAGTCCCCAGGTAATAAAGACATTGAAGCAGCATTCTGACGAGCCCAAGAACCAATGCAACCATCTTATCTTACACGTGAAGCGGATCCATGGAACTCCCTTCTCCGTCTCTTCCTCCATATACAACACCTATATTTTTGTCTCCTCTGTGTGTGTGCATTTATATGTGTGTGTGTGCGTGCACACATGCAGCTGTGTGTGTGTGCTTATGATAGGATTTGCAGGTATGTATGTAGGTGTGGGCTGTAGGTGAAGAAGTTGATGTGTGTATGACGCAGTGTGCGTGTGTTAGCATATGCATTCCTGTGGAAGTGTGTGTGTGTGTGTGTGTGTGTATATATGTGTGTGTAAAAATGAGTCCCAAAGGGATTAGAGATTTGATTATTTTGGTTATACGCTAATGGCTCTTGTTAATTTGGCTGTATCTGAAGTCTATTCACTTTTATTAAATTATATGTTCCAATCGGTACAAAGGCATGGACCATTCTTTCTGTTACCCTTGTTCTAAAAGACAGGTAAGTTGAGGAATGCAGTGGACATTTTGAAATTATTAACTTTGTGTAACAATTGCGAGAATAGCAATGCTTCATTTCCAGTGCAACCCGTGGAGCTGTTTCATCACTAACTCACCTCAGAAAATTAAAGACAAATGAGTCCTAAAGAAATTAGACGACATGGTGAAGATAGTTTTCTTTCACTCTTATTGAATTAAATAAATTGCTTCTGTGGGTAGATTTTAAAAAGTTTCAAAAACTAAGTCGTATTATCATGTTACAATTGTCCTCATTTCAATATACAGCAGTCATTCATGTTTTAGAATTAATCTTACAATAAACTCTCATAAGCAATTGTTGAAAAAAAGTTTTAGTGACCTGCCTATATCCTCGGGCCCACGTTTGCATATCTCTAACCAGGGAATCTGAAGTTTAGAAAATTGTTTTTCAAGCAAATTCAAATTTTGTCTCCAGTATTCCGTTCGCATTCCTATTAACCACTGAACACAGATCCTGGTTCTTTCTGATTCATGAATGAACGCTCCCAAATCCTTCCGTGTTGTAGCTTTCTGCAGTCTTTCTCTGTTTAGATAATATTCAAATTCCGTATTCTTCCAGTCAAAGTGCATCACCTCATATTTCCATTCATAATATTCCAGGTGCCAAGTTTTCACCCACTCATTTAATCCCTCTATAACCCTCTGGAGAGTCTGATACCCTGAATCACTTGCCTTTCCGCTGATTTGTGTGTCATTCACAAACGTGCTGATAGTACATTCATTTCCCTCATCCAAGTAATTAACGTATATATTAGCAATAACTGTGGCCCCACCACTGATCCCTATCACACTTGTCTAGTTATAAGTTGCCATCCTGAAATTTCGACTACCCCCACCCCTTTATGGCCACTTTCTGTTCTATGAGTTGGTCAATCCTCTGTTCATGTTAATGTTGCACCCCCAACTTCATGGGCATAGATCTCATTAAGTGGAGAAAGATAGAGCATACTCCCACTCCCCCCTCCAGGCCCTCTCGTTTGTGACCACTAACGCCTGAATTTTGTGACAGCTGTGTCCCCTGAAACATGCCCATCGGATAGACTTCTGTGACCTCGGTCTCCCAGGTGACAGGCTCCATCCCCAACCATTGTGACCCCAGTAGCAGACCCCATCCTTGACCTCTATGACTCCAGTGTTCCCAGTAACAGGCCCAATTCGATGACCATTGTGAAACCAGTATCCATGCTAATAGACCCCTCCCCGTTCCCTTGTACCATGGTGTCACCAGTAATCGGCCCCACCCCTGATCGTTGTGAACATGGTGTTCCTGGTAACAGAGCTGCTCCCTGCTGGTTGTCAACCCCTATCCCCAGTAATAGCTCCCACCCCCTGACTGTTGTGATCACAGTATGCCCGATAATGAATCCCAGCGTCTGACTATTGTGAAGCCATATCCCCAGTAATGGACCCTGATCTCTGCTGTCAGGTGGCCCGTGATGGAGGACTATTTGATCACTGAGAGACTGCACAAAGATATCCGCTAATTTGAGGATATCATCGGCAGGAGCAGCTTCCATTCCAACCGGGTCACGGACTGCTAGCATCAAAGAAGATGGTGCCCAGAGATTTTGTGGCAGCTTTCAGAATCTTCCCATTCCCCTCCTCAACACTGCCTTTCAGCTCCTTCCATTCCCTGCTGGCCTTCAATCAAATACATTCAGACATTTCTCTGAAACTCAGCCTCAAAAGCAATCACCAGATTTTCAGGGAGACAAAGGAACAGGAGTCGGCCATTCAACCCCTCTCCTGATGAAGGGCTCCTGCCCGAAACGTAGATTTTCCTGCTCCTCGGATGTTGGCTGATCTACTGTGCTTTTCCAGCACCACTCTAATCTTGACCCACATTCAACCCCTCAAGCCTGTTGTGTGATGCAATAAGATCATGGCTGAGCTAACCCCATGTGCCTAAACCTGACCCATAAACCTTAATACCTTTTCTTAACAAAAATTCGTATTTATCTCAGATTTAAAACTAACAAATCATCTAGCATCCAGCTGGACATAGATAAGATGCACAGCTAGGCAGAGACATGGCAAATAGAGCTCAATGCAGAAACGTGTGAGGAAGTTATCTTCAGAAGAAATAACAGGAATGTAGAGTACTGGGCTAATGGTAAAATTCTTGGCAGAGTAGATGACCAGAGAGATCTCAGTGTCCAGGTGCATAAATTCCTGAAAATTGCCAGGTCGATAGGGCTATTAGGAAGGCATATGGTGTGTTGGCGTTTATTGGTAGGGCGATTGAGTTTCAGAGACACAAAGTGTACAGGAGAGTGGTAAGGCCGCACCTGGGATATTGCATACAGTTCTGGTCACCGAATTATAGGAAGGATGTGGAAACTTTGTAAAGGGTCCAGAGGAGATTTACTACGATGTTGTCTGGTATGGAAGGAAGGTCTTACGAGAAATGGCTGAGGGAACTGAAGCTATTTTCGTTGGAAAGAAGAAGATTGAGAGTTGACTTTATAGAGACGTATAAGATAATCAGAAGTTTAGATAGGGTAGACAGTGAGACCCTTTTTCTTCGAATGATGATGGCTAATACGTGGGTACACAGCTTTAAACTGAGGGGCGATAGATTTAGGACATATAAAAGGGGTCGTTTCTGTACTCAGAGAGTAGCAGGGGCGTGGAACGGCGTGCCTGTGACAGTAGTAGACTCGCTGATGTTAAGGGAATTTAATCGGCATTTTTCATACATATGGATAATAATGGCATTGTACAGGTTAGATGGGCACCAGATTAATTCAACATATTGGTGCAACATCAAGGACCGAAGGTGCTGTGTTCTATGTTCTATAATCCAAAACCCTCCCTCCCGCATCATCGCTCCGCTCTCTCCCCGCTCCGTGCTTCACCAGCACGTGGCATGGGCAACAAACCAAAAGTAACACCTCTGTTTGTTCTAGTTCTAAGCTTCCAACCTAGCTCCCTGAATTTCTACCTTCGATGCCCACCTTTCTACCTACCTATGTCGTTGGTGCCTATGTGGACCACGACTTTGAGCTGCTTCCCTTCTTCCTCAAGGATCCCAAAAACACGATCAGAGACATCATGCACCCTGGCACCTGCGAGGCAACACACCAATCATGAGTCTCCCTCATTCACGCAAAACCTCCTTTCTGTCCCCCTAACTATGGAGTCCCCAATGACTTAAGCTCTGCTCTTCTACCCTGTTCCTTTCTGAGCAACGGGACAGACTCTGTGCCAGAGTCCAGTGCCGCATTGCTTATCCCTGGTATGCGCTCCCCCCACCCCCACCCCCCATAGTATCCAAAACAGTATACTTGTTATTGAAGGGAACTATCAAAGGAGATCATTGCTCTGCCTGCCGGTTCCCTTTCCCTGACAGGAACCCATCGACCTTATTCACGTGTCAGTGGAGTAACTACTTCCCTGTAACATCTCTAAATAACCCACCGCCTCCGTCATTGTACTAAATTCTATGTGATTATCCAAGAGTGGCTTAAATGTCCCTAATGTTACTGACTTTATTACGACTGCTGACAGAGCATTCCATGCACCCACCATTCTCTGCGTTAACAACCTACATCTGACATCTCCCTCAAAACTTCCTCGAATCACATTAAAATTATGCCATTTATTACAACCATTTCCACAATGGGAAAAGGTCTCTGACTTTCCAAATTATCTACGCCTTTCATCATCTTGTACACCTCATCAAGTCACCTCTCATCCTTCTTCACTCCAATGAGAAAAGCCGTATCTCCTTCAACCTTTCTTCACAACACATGCACTCCAACCCAGGCAGCATCCTGGTGAACCTCCACTGCACCTTCTCAAAAGTTTCCACACTTTTCCTACAATGAGGCGACCAGAACTGATCACAACATTACAAGTGGGTGTGGTCTAACCAGGACTATATAAAGAGCTGTAGCATAACCTCACGGTTCTTAAACTCAATGCCCCTCCTATTGAAAGACAACATGCCATATGCCTTCTTAACAACCTTATCACTTTGGGTGGCAAATTGGAGGGATCTATGAACATGGATCACAAGATTCCTCTGTTCCTCCACACTGCAAAGAATCCTGCCTTTAACTATATATTTTGCGTTCAAATTCAACCTTCGAAAGTAAATAACATCACACTTTCCCAGGTTGAACTCCATCCGTCACTTATCAGCCCAGTCCCGCATCCTGTCAATGTATCTTTGCAGAGAAAGTGAGGGCTGCAGATGCTGGAGATCAGAGCTGAAAATGTGTTGCTGGAAAAGCGCAGCAGGTCAGGCAGCATCCAAGGAACAGGAGAATCGACGTTTCGGGCATAAGCCCTTCTTCAGGGCTTCAGGGCTGAAGAAGGGCTTATGCCCGAAACGTCGATTCTCCTGTTCCTTGGATGCTGCCTGACCTGCTGCGCTTTTCCAGCAACACATTTTCAATGTATCTTTGCAACCTACAACAGCCCTCCACGCTATCCAAAATTCCATCGGCCTTCGTGTCATCACCAAACTTACTAAGCCACCCTTCCACTTCTTCATCCAAGCCATTTATAAACACCATAAAGAGCAAAGACCCCAGAACTGATTCCTGCAGGACACCACTGCTCACTGAGCTCCTGGCAGAATATGTTCCATCATTGTCTTCTATGGACCAAGCAATTATGTACCCATGCAGCCAGATGTTCCTGTATCCCAAGCCTTCTTACTTTCTGAATGAGCCTAGCATAGGGAAAGTTGTCAAATGCATGTACCCACCCAATTTTGCTGTATCTGATTGGTCACTACCTACTCTATCATCTGATCCTTAGCTCAAGGGCATGAGGTAGAAATAAGGAGGGGTTGTTGTAGGACAGAGAAAGATGGAGGGGGAGAGCACGCAAGGCAGAATATGAGAAAGGGCGGATGAGCAGTTTTCATGCGAAGGTCAGTCAATAAGGCCAGTGAGAGGCAAATCCTGAGGAGATAGACTGGACCTGATCATTTAATGATGGAAGGGATGACGGGGCAAAAGGCTCCCCTGTGACCTTATGCTTCTGTAATTTTGGGACTTGAATCTTGCCGTGCATTAAAGCAGTCAGTCACATGCTAGACAGTCAACACATACATATTTATCTTGACACCAGGGAACTGCTCTCATGGCAATATTGGGGACAGTGAAATATTAAGGTGGGGGGGTACACAGTTGTTGAGGTAAATGTCTGGGAGGGAAAACTCATTTGGGGAAGGGCATACATTTGCAAGGGGGTAAAATGGGGGCAAAATATTATTGGGGTGCAAACTTATAACCCCAATAAGTTTGGGGCACTTTCAGGTCTGAAGGAGAGAAAATGATTTAGATTAGATTACAGTGTGGAAACAGGCCCTTCGGCCCAACAAGTCCACACCGACCCGCAACCCACCCATACATTTACATTTACCCCGTACCTAACATGGCCAATTCACCAAACCTGCACATCTTTGTGACTGTGGGAGGAAACCGGAGCAAACCCGGGGAGTCAGTTGCCTGAGGCGGGAACTGAACCCGGGTCTCTAGCGCTGCGAGGCAGCAGTGCTAACCACTGTGCCACCGGGCCGCACACTAATGATGGAGGAAGAAAGGAGTGCTGAGAGAGAAAGAGAGAGATGGATAAATTACAGAGAGAGGGATAGAGAGCGGGGATGGAGAAAGAGGGAGAGAGAGAGAGTACAGATAGAGAGGAATTGACGGAAGGACAGAGATAGGGAGAGAAAGAAACAATGCCAGGGACAGACAGACAAAGAGAAAGAGAGAGAGAGATAAAGACAGCAAGAGGACAGAGAGATGCAGCAGAAGAACAGCCATTATGAGAGATTAGGGAAAGAGCCAGAGACAACCAGGAGTAAAGTCATTGAGAAACTGAATAGGTGGCGGTCACTATTCCAGCTGGTCCCAGATCTGTCGACGGTTTCTCGCATCCCCTCTCTTCCAAGAGGGACAGACCCTGCTCCTGGGGTTTTCTTCAACTTAGGAATGCATCAGTGTGTCTGTATGTTTTAGTGCATTTCTGTTTCTGTCCAATGGGGCCTGTGTTGTTTTGGAGTCAATTCCGCGCCCCCACCCCCTACCTCTCTCTCTCTCTCTCTCGTGTTTAAAATGATACAAGGTCACCATTTGCTGGGCTGCCCACGACATTGTAGAAGGGCTTTTTTTTTGAGAACGCATCACAGTTTGTGAATCTCTCAGATTGCACGTCTGCTTCATTCCTTAAAGAATGACTTTGAATGGATAAATGAATGAATTGCTTTATTGTCACATGTATTCAAATGTATTTTATGAAAATTCTGCATGTCGTTGCTTTTGGCGCCATCTTAGGTACGAAGGTCCTTAGTTGTCGCTTTTTGATTTACACTTATTGAAAAATTAGATAAGTTTATTTTTAAAAATCCAGCATTGCAGATTTAGAAATAAACTAAATATTTAAGAAAAAACCTACATAGAAAGGGTCCATGACGAACCGACCTTCCCGTTCACAGAGAACCTTGATTCAGATTGCGCCTGACTTCACCTCAGGGCTCACAATGCCGGGACATTCCTTTGGTAGCAGCTTAAATTTTGAAATCCTCACCGAGACCATGCCAGGCTTAGAGAGCGCCATGTATTGCTCAAAGACTACCACGCTGAAGATCACCAAACCAGGCTGAGAGGTCGTCCAATTAGGTGCGTGTTGAGGGCAGGAGTTTGAAGGCCGAGAGTTCTGAGGCAGAAAATTCAAAGTCCTCAAGTTCCAAGGCCGCGTGTTGTGAGGAGAAGAAGAGAGAAGAGGAGGAACAGAAAGACAAAAGGATGAAAAAAAAACAAAATTGGAATCAATGGAGTCGATGAGCTCTGGCTGAAGCAGACTACAAGAACATAGAACAGTACAGCAGCTTCGGCCCACGATGTTGTACCGAGCATTTATCTTAATCTACGATCAACTTTACCTACACACCCTCAATTTATTGCCGTTCATGTGATTGTGCAGCAGTCGCTTAAATGTCACTAATATCTCTGAGTTTACTACCACCGCTGGCAGTGCACTGATATCACCCTATACCTTCCTCCAATCACCTTAAAATTATGATCCCATGTGACAGCCATTTTTGCCCTTATGAAAATTCTCTGGCTATCTACTCTATCTATGCCTCTCAGTATTTTTTACACCTCTATCAAGTCACCTCTCTTCCTTCTTCTTTCCAGTGTGAAAAGCCCAAGCTCAGTCAACCTCTCTTTATACGACATACCCTCCAATCCACGCAAAATCTTGGTAAATCTCCTCCTCACTCTCTCTAAAGCATCTACATCCTTCTTAATAATAAGGCGACCAGGACTGAACACAATATTGCAAGTGTGGTCTAACCAGAACTCTATAGAGATGCAGCATTACCTCACGCCTCTTAAACGCAATCCCCCTGCTAATGAAAGACAACACACCATACGCATTCTTAACAACCCAACCAACTTGTGTAGCAACTTTGAGGGATCTATGGACATGGAACCCTCCATACTGCCAAGAATACTGCCTTTAACCCTGTAATCTGCATTCAAATTGGACCTTCCAAAGTGAATTATTTCACACTTTTCCAAGCTGAACTCCATCAGCCTAGTTCTGCATCCTGTCAATATCTCGCAGCAACCTACAACAGCCCTCCACACTACCCACGGGGAATCAGTTTAGTTCAGTTGGCTGGATTGTTGGTTTACAGAGAAGTGTGACGTCAACAGCGTGGGCTCAATTCCCATTACAAGTTTGAAGTTACCATGAAAGACTCTCCTTCACAACCTCTTCCCTCGCCTGAGGTTTGGTGACCCTCAGGTTAAATAACCACGTTACTTCTCTCTAATGGGGCAGCAGCCCTTTGGTCTGGTAAGACAATGGCGACACAACACACTATCCACCACTCCACTAAACCTCGTGTCTTTGCCAAACTTACTGTCCCATCTTTCCACATCTTCATCCAAGTCATTTATAAAAATCAAAAAGAGCAGAGGTCCCAGTTCAGATCCCTGCGGGATACAACTGCTCACCAAGCACCAGGCTGAATGCTATCCATCTATGACTATCCTCTGTCTTCTATGAGCTAGCCAGATTTCACTATACCCCATGCCTGCTTACTTTCTAAATGAGATGGAAATGTGTTGCTGGAAAAGCGCAGCAGGTCAGGCAGCATCCAGGGAACAGGAGAATCGACGTTTCTCTATGAGCTAGCCAGATTTCACTATACCCCATGCCTGCTTACTTTCTAAATGAGCCTATCATGGGGAAATTTATCAAACGCCTTGCTTAAATCCATGTACACCACATCCACTGCTCTACCTTCATCAGGTTGTTTTGCCACATTCTCAAGTAATTCAATAAAACTTGTGAGGCATGATCTGTCCATCACAAAGCCATGTTGGTTGTCTCTAATAAAACTATGGTTTTCCATGTAATCATAAATCCTGCCTCTCAGAATCCTCTCCAATATTTTGCACACCACTGACATAAGATTGACTGGTCTGTAATTCCCAGTATTATTCTTACTCCCTTCCTTCAACAAGGGAATAAATTTGCGATCCTCCAACCATCTAGCATTATTCCAGTGGACAGTGAGAACGCAAATATCATCGCCAAAGGCTCAGCAATCTCTTCCCTCATTTCTCATATCAACCTAGGGTCTATGCCCTCCGACCCAGGGACTTACTTATCCTTCTGTTTCTCAAAATTTTCAGCACATCGTTCTCTTAATATCAACCTGATTGAGCATATCAGTCTCTTTCACGCTGTCCTCACAAACGATAAGGTCCCTCTCAGTGATCAATACTGAAGCAAAGTATTCATTAAGGACTTCCCCTACCTCCTCCGACTCCAAGCACAAGTCCGTCCACTATCCCTGACTGGCCCTACCTTCAATCTCACCATCCTCTTGCTCCTCACATAAGTGTAGATCGCGGTAGGGTTTTCTTTAAGCTAAAGATTTTTCATGCCCTCTTCTGGTTCTCCGAAGTCCACTCTTCAGTTCCGTCCTGGCTATCTTGTAATGCTCTGGAGATCTCTCTGATCTTTGTCTCCTCAGCCTTAAGTAAGCTTCCTTCTTCCTCTTGAGTAGAAGTTCTACATCCCTTGTCACTCAAGGTTCCTTCATCCTAACATCCCTTCCTTGTCTCAGTGGAACAAACCTATTCAGCAAGTGCTCTCAATGAAGCCTCAACATTTCTGTTGTATATTTTCCTGAGAGCATCTGTTCCCAATTTAGGTGCCCCAGTTCCTGCCTAATAGCATTGTTATTCCCGCCCCCACCCCCACCCCATTAAATAGAGAGCAACAATAAGATTGCACCACCACAAACTGGCACACTGTGTGAGTGTAATGGGCTGAAGTTGAGTACATTTGAACCTTATAGAACATAGAACATTTCAGCGCAGTACAGGCCCTTCGGCCTTCATTGTTGCGCCCATCTGTCATACCAATTTGAAGCCCATCCCACCTACACTATTCCATGTACGTCCATATGCGTGTCCAATGACGACTTAAATGTACTTAAATTTGGCGAATCTACTACCGTTGCAGGCAAAGCTAACGAGAACAGTCTCAAGTGCCTCAGCCTTTCCTCGTAAGACCTTCCCTCCAGACCAGGCAACATCCTAGTAAATCTCCTCTGCACCCTTTCCAAAGCTTCCACATCCTTCTTATAATGCTCCAAAGTGCGCCCGCACTAGAGTTTTGTACAGCTTAGCATAACCTCATGGTTCCGGAACTCGATCTCTCTATTAATAAAAGCTAAAACACTGTATGCCTTCTTAACAACCCTGTCCACCTGGGTCGCAACTTTTTTTTCTGGATCTATGTAACTGGACACCGAGATCTCTCTGCTCATCTACACTACCAAGAATCTTACCATTAGCCCA
Source organism: Chiloscyllium plagiosum (assembly GCF_004010195.1). Classification (NCBI taxonomy): domain Eukaryota; kingdom Metazoa; phylum Chordata; class Chondrichthyes; order Orectolobiformes; family Hemiscylliidae; genus Chiloscyllium; species Chiloscyllium plagiosum. Next base: position 7,139,285 of record NC_057755.1, on the reverse strand, counting down.
GTACTCTGTATTCCTGTTACTCCGACCAAAGTGAATCACCACACACTTGTCCGCATTAAACTCCATTTGCCACCTCTCAGCCCAGCTCTGCAGCTTATCTATGTCTCTCTGTAACCTACAACATCCTTCGCCACTATCCACAGCTCCACCGACCTTAGTGTCATCTGCAAATTTACTGACCAACCCTTCTACGCCCTCATCCAGGTCATTTATAAAAATGACGAGCAGCAGTGGACCCAAGATCGACCATTGCGGTACACCACTGGTAAATGGACTCCAGGATGAACATTTCTCATCAACCAACACCCTCTGTCTTCTTTTAGCAAGATAATTACTGATCCAAACTGCTATATCTCCCACAATCCCATTCCTCCCCATTTTGTACAATAGCCTACTGTGGGGAACCTTATCGAACCCCTTGCTGAAATCCATATACACCACATCACCCGGTTTACTCTCATATACCTGTTTGGTCAACCTTAATACTTTCACACACCCCTCAGGTTGTCCTCCAGCCCAATAATTCCACCGATCATGGAGTTTGGACAGGGACTGCACTCATTGCCCCCTCCTAGGAGAGCAGAAGGAAGTCTCTGATTTTGTTTGTTTGCACAGTAACTATTTGAATGATTGCGATCAATTCTTGCAGTTCACATCTTCAAATTTGGCAGGGGCACAACCCTATTCGGAAACTCACTCACATCTCAGTCGTAGGACTGGCGACTGGACTGTCAATAAGCCAAACTCACCCGTTCACCTTGGATAAGGTCATCCCATGCTCTTAGCATTGGACCAAATCTTGATCAGGGCCACAACAAAACCAGGAAACAGATCATCAAAACATGTATATGATTTCAAACAAGACTCGTCGCTGTTTCCTAGACTAGTACAGGATAACAGCACGCAGGGATCCATTAGTGGCATTGTGTGCATAGGAGGACAGTTGTAGTATTTACACTGGACATCTATATGTCTATACATGACAAATGCCTTGACTTGGAGGAACCTGTAGAGTAACCTGTTAATCTACTGACCAGAGATTGTAAGGAAGAATAAATTTCCAGAAAAGATGGTAAGATGAAGGTTTACATCTCAAAAAGGGACACATATCCCTCAATTCCTTCGCTTAACAAAAAACATCTATCTCAGATTTAAAATTCAACCTCATCCACCATTCACTGCCATGAGCTGATTCGTGGACATGAGGTCCAAAAATCTCACACCCGTTGTGTTTACTAACAGCTCTCTGGAACTGTCTTATTCTTAGACTATGCTCCCTCATTCTAGAATTCCTAAACAGTGGAAATAGTTCATCTGTATCGACTCTGTCTTGCCTTCTTCATATTTTGGAGACGAGGAACAGATCACTCCTTAATCTTTAAAATTAGAGTGTAAATACACCTTACTTGTATAACAAAAACAGAAATAGCTCAGCCCGTCTGGTAATGTCTGTGGGAGGGAAAGCAGAGTTAACGTTTTGGGTCCAGCTACCCTTCCTCATAACTAACTTGCAAGAGCTCTCAGTCCATCAAAACATAAAAAACCGGAACAGGTAACAGAACAGAAGGCTGGGTTATCAAGTTTGCAGACGACACAAAGGTTGGAGGTGTCGTTGACAGTATAGAGGGCTGTTGTAGGCTGCAACGGGACATTGACAGGATGCAGAGATGGGCTGAGAGGTGGCAGATAGAGTTCAACCTGGATAAATGCGGGGTGATGCATTTTGGAAGGTCGAACTTGAAAGTTGAGTACAGGATTCTTGGCAGTGTGGAGGAACGGAGGGATCTTGGGGTGCAGGTACATAGATCCCTTAAAATTGCCACCCAAGTGGACAGGGTTGTTAAGAAAGCATATGGTGTTTTGGCTTTCATTAACAGGGGGGTTGAGTTTAAGAGCAGTGAGATCTTGTTGCAGCTCTATAAAACTTTGGTGAGACCACACTTGGAATACTGTGTCCAGTTCTGGTCGCCCTATTATAGGAAAGATGTGGATGTTTTGGGAGATCGAAGTTGCAGAATTCTCAGCTTTGTTGCTGTTTTCCAAATTTCTGTAAATTAATAAACTAATTTAAAAACAAGCTTAATCCTAATCATGCAGGAGTGTTGCTCCTGAGTATATCATTATGAAGTAATAAAAACTGAATCTGAAATCTTCCACCAATAACACTATCCTCTCAAACAACAGTGAGCCCCATCCCAAGGTCACAAGTTGTTTCAACCTAAGCTGCATTGGGGCAGCATATTCCAAATTTGCACTATATGGGTGGCACAGTGGCTCAGTGATTAGCACTGCGACCTCACAGCGCCAGAGAGCCTGAGTTCAATTCCCACCTGTCAGATAACTGTCTGTGTGGAGTTTGCGCACTCTCCCCACGTCTGTATGGGTTTCTTCCCACGATCACAAAAATGTGCAGGTTAGGTGAATTGGCCAAGCTAAATTGCCCATAGTATTGGGTGAAGGGGTAAATGTGGGGGAATGGGTCTGGGTGGGTGTGGATTTGTTGGGCCGAAGGGCCTGTTTCCACACTGTAAGTAATCTAATCTCAGAGCTATTCTTCTGTATTCTAGGGTAGCAGCCGCCTTCTTTAAACAAGAGGATTTCACTCGCTGATTGAAATGTATTTCTTCTCACAACATGGATGTGTGAGTTTCTGGGAAGTCAACATTTATCCCCCACCACCCATTGCCCAGTATCTGGAGTCACCTTGTGGAAGAAGTTAGGAGAACATCATGCCTTTCCTGAGAGAAGGGGATTCAGTGAATACGATGGGTTTTCAACAATGAAGACATCACCGGCCTCACTTTTATTGTCATTCACCACCCCCACACATCATAGACATCTCTCTTATTTTGATTGTCATCCAGAAAAAAAATCACTTACCTTATTCTTAATCTCACTCTCCATCCAGATACTTCACTGACCCCACGCTTATTGCCACTGACCATACAAATACATCATTCGCCTAAATCCTATTGTCACTATCCATCTGGATACATCACTGACCTCACCCTTAATGTCACTCTTAATATCACTGACCTCACTTGTAATCAAAGAATAAAATAATCCCAACAGTGTGAAAGCAGATCACTCTCTCAACTATCCTCCCACCACTCTCTTCCTGAAAAGAATTTCCTTGTATCAGCTTTAGACTGCGTACCTTTCACTGAAAATTATATCTGCTTGGTATTGATGCTTCAACGAAGAGAAATGACGGTTTTCTCTTCACACTGTGCATGTCGCTCATAATTTTATACAATTCTGTCAGTATCTTCCATTAAAGTATCATTAGAATTAGATTGATAGTCCAGCAGAAAGTTAATAGACAGCAGATCCATGTATTGGAAGAACATTGCTGTTGACTCCGAATGTAAGTTCAATTCAAACGGCGCATACTCCGAATCATATGTTTCACTTCAGGATTACTGAACATAGGAACTAAGGAACAGCATTAGGATTCAGCATCAATGAACAGTTCTTATATTCAATGGGATCCTACCTGCTCTAGCCAGTGTTTGAACCACTGCTGACAAAGGCCTGGGGATCAACTCACTCATTTTCAAAGGATAAACAAAGTATAATTTTGACAACTTAACTAGACTTGTTCCTTCAGCTCTAGATATTGATTGAAGTCCTAATGAGCCTTAAATCTGCAAACAGCAATGACTAAGGGGAATCGATGGTGCAGTGGACTAACTTGATTGAGAATTTTAAAGAAGTGACAAAGAGGATTGATGAGGGCAGAGCAGCGGACATTGTCTATATGGACTTCAGTAAGGCTTTCAACAATGTCCCACATGGTAGACTGGTTAACAGGGTTAATCACACGGAATCAAGGGAAAACTAATCATTCGGATACACAATTGCATCGAAGATAGGAATCAGAGGATAGTGGTGGTGAAGGGTTGCTTTTCAGACTGGCGGCCTGTAACCAGAGGTGTAACACAAGGGTCAGTGTTTGGTCCACTACTTTGCATCATTATTTATGTAAATGGTTTGTCTGTGAATATAGGAGGCATAGTTGATAAGTTTGTAGATGACACAAAAATTGATGATGTTATGGACAGCAAAGGAGGATACCTCAGAGTAAAATGGGACGTTGATCAAATGGGCAAAGCCATGAAGTGGTAGATGGAGCTTAATTTAGATAAATGTGAGGTGCTGCATTTTGGGGAGGTCAAATCAGGGCAGGACTTATACACTTAATGGGAAAGTCCTGAGGAGTGCTGCCAAACAAGAGACTTTGCAGTACAGGTTCATAGTTCCTTGAAAGTGGAGTCGCAGGTAGACAGGGTGGTAAAGTAGGCGCTTCGTAAACTTGCCTTTATTGGTCAGTGCATTTCCTACAGCAGTTGGAATGTCATGCTGAGGCTGAACAGGGCATTGTTTCGGCCACTTTTGGAACACTGTGTTCAATTCCATTCTCCCCGCAATAGGAAAGATGTGCAACTTGAAAGGGTGCAGGGAAGATTCACCAAGGTGTTGCCAGGGTTGGAAGGTTTGAGGTATAGAGAGAGCCTGATTAGGCTGAAGCTATTTTACTTGGAACGTCGGAGGCTCAGGGCTGACTTAATAAAAGTTTTGAATATCATGCGAGTCATGGATAGAGTGACTAGTCAGGGTCTTTTCCTCAGGGTGAGAAAGTACAAAACTAGAGGACAGTAGTTTAAGGTAACAGGGGAAAATTTAAAAGGCGCCAAAGGGGCAGCTTTTCCATGTTGTGGATGTACCTGTATGTAATGAATTGCCAGAGGAAGTGGTGGAGGCTGGTACAATTACAACGTTGAAAAGGCAGCTAAATGAGTACATGAATAGGAAGGGTGTAGAGGGATATGGGCCAAATGGTGGCAAATGAGACTAATTTTATTCAGGATATCTGGTCAGCATAGACGAGTTGGACCGAAGGGCCAGTTCCTATACTGTACATGTCGGTGAATCTATGATGTATTCTAGACAGTGAATCCAGGCGGTTAATGTTCTGGGTGCCGGACTTTATATCCTGTCATGGAACTTGGTGGACTTTGGATCTAATAAAAATCAGAAAGTATGAAGTCAGTGATGACCACGAAACCATTGTTAATTGTTGGAAAAACTCATCTGGTTCACTAATGTCCTTCAGAGAAGGAAAGTACATTCCCCACCCACCCAGACCTACATGTGACTAGACTCGCAAAAATATGGTTGATTTTAAATGCTCTCTCAGCAAATAAGGGTGGACAATTTATGCTAATTGAATCGTTATTCCTTACTTTGATATCCATCTTTTATCCACTTGTTTGGATATCAGAGTCCAATATCATCATAGTGACTGCTTCAGATTTGTTCCGGTGGACTTGGTATGCTGATCATTGTGCTTGCACTGGATCTCCAAATGACTTATGAACTTTATTCCATTCTCCCTTCTTTTCCATTGACATTCACTATTGTGTCTCTGTCTTGCAGTCATCCTTCCTCTCTTGACTTTCCGACTCTCGTTCTCTCTCTTGCTCTTTGGACCATTTCACTCCCTCTTTCATTTTCTTCCTCTGCCATACCCGTTTTCTCTTGATCATTTGTACTTTCCTGCTTACTCTTTCTCTCTATCACTCTCCAGCTTTCTCCCTCACACTCACTCACTCAATCACTCTGTTCTCTCTCGCCCCTTCTTTCTCATTCTCACTTGCTTGGCTTTTCCTTCTTGTTATTTTGTCTCGCATTTTTACATTCGATCTTTCTGTCTTGCCTTTTCTCTCTAGCTTACAAAGAACTAAGAGAACAAAGAAAATTAACAGCCTCGGAACAGGCCCTTCGGCCCTCCAAGACTTAGCCGATCAAAATGTACTGTCTGAACCTGCCGCCCAATTCCTAAGCATCCGTATACCTCTGCTCCCCACCTACTCCTGCATCTGTCCAGACGCATCTTAAATGAATCTACCACGCCTGCCTCTACCACCTCTGCTGGCAACGCGTTCCAGACACCCACCACCCTCTATGTAAAGTACTTGCCGCGTGTATCCCCCTTAAAAGTTTCACCTCTCACCTTGAAAGCATGATCTCTCGTTATTGAATCCCTCACCCTTGGAAAACGCTTATCTCTATCTACCCTGTCTACACCCTTCATAATTTTGGAAACCTCAATCATGTCCCTCCCAATATCCTTTTTCTCATGAAAACAAACCTTATCTACTCAAAGTCTCTTCATAGCTAGCACCTTCCATACCAGGTAACATCCTCATAAACCTTCTCTGCATCCTCTCCAAAGCATCTACATCCTTTTGGTAATGTGGCGACCAGAACTGTACACAATATTTTAAATACGGCCGAACCAATGTCTTGTATAATTTTAACATGACCTGCCAGCTCTTATACTCAATACCCCATCCGATGATGGCAAGCATACCATATGCCTTCTTGACCACTCCATCCACCTTTTACATCAACGGAGCTGAGGTGCAGATGTTCTACAGAGTCAAATTCCCAGGAGTGGCGATCACCAGCAATCTGTCCTGAACTACCCATGTTGATGCAGCATTCAAGAAAGTACAATAACGCCTCTTCTTCTGAAGCCGCTAAGTAAATTTGACATGTGCCTAAGCACTCTCATCGACTTCTACAGATTCACCATTCTATTTGAATGTATCATGGCTTGGTACAGCAATTGCTCTGACCAGGAGCGCAAGACACCATAGAAAGTTCTGAACATAGCTGATGCTTCCACGTAAGCCAACCTTCCATCCATCGACTCCATTTACACTTCTCATTACCAAAAAGAGGCATGGCAACATCATCAAAAGCCCTTCCCAACCCTGTAACAATGTCTTCCACCGTCTTTATCAGGCAGAAAATACAGAAGCTTAAATACACAGTCCAACAGATTCAAGGACAACCTCTCGCCTGCTGTATTTAGTTTGCTGAATAGACCTCTCAAATTTCAAGTCTAAAGTTGATCTTGCTTTTTGTGCACCTTCTTTGCAGCCAGAACTTTTATTTCCTTGCTCTTTGCAATCACCTTATGATCTTGTGCCTTCATATGTTATGATCTGCATGCAAAACAAATCTTTTCACTATACTTAGGTACATGTTACAGTAATGAATAATATCAAATCAAATCAAGTCAAATCTCTTGCTTGTTTGTTTTTCTTTCTCTTTCACTCACTATCGCTCTCCTTGTCCTCTCGCATCTTTTCCCTCTCTCTGTCTCACTAAACCTGGGTCTGTCAAACTTTGGGGTGCCATATTTTGGTCTCAGGATTTAGTTCCATGCAGGAACAGCCAACAATATGGCCACAGAAACCACACCCCGCCCCCAGCCATGCCGCCCCATTTTCACGAATAAACCTGAGAAATGGACCTCAACTCCACGAGACAGAACTGGATACTGCAGATGCTGGAGATCAGAGTCAAGATTAGAGCGGTGCTGGAAAAGCACTGCAGGTCAGGCCGCATCCGACGAATACGAAAATCGACTTTTCATCAGCAAGGGCTTTTGCCCGAAACGTCGATTTTCTTGCTCCTCAGATTCTGCCTGACCTGCTATGCTTTTCTAGCACCACTCTAACCTTGGCTACAATTCCACTAGATTCACTCCAGGAAGAAGGAGCCACCAAATGGCACTCCATCCAAGTTAATATATTCCCCAATATCAACGCCGTGAATGGCACAAACAACCCAGAATCCCTTGTAGGAAAGGATGCTAATACATAGGGCCCATTACTTCACACATTGCTTAAACGCATAAGAATCAACTTATTCAATGGCCCAAACTCTTCGATCTGATTAACATGGACTAACAGAAAACAGGCTTTGGCATTTAACAAGCAACCACAGATAAAACAGCCTTAACCCCAGTCAAATATAGCGTGAAATAAGAACATAGACTTCTCTAACGTAAACTCGACACCTTCTTAAAGATCTTGACACATAAACAGACAGATAGACACAAACAAAAGGTACCATGGGTGCAGGAAAATGGAGAGATGGAGAGAGACAGAGGTAAGGGTAGATTATTCGCCATATTGCAGAAGGAATGAGTCTAATTTGGGGAGAGACAGCATAAGAAAGGAGAAGAGAAAGAATGGAAGAGGCACAGGGGCATTATTCCCCATTTTACAGGAGGAGTCTCATAGGCTATAAGTGAAAGGCTTGGGGAGTTGTACTCTTCACCACTGAAAACAGGGAGAGGTTGTCTGTAGCTCAGTGTAATTCGGCCTTTCACATTGGTAATGTCTTGATCAATTGAAAATATGTCACATGATTCGTGCTGATATTGGAATGCCTTGTAAGTCACGATAACCAGTGAAGTTGTGTGAACCTATGGCAGCTGCTCTCTACTTTTCTTCTGTGATTCACAATGTTTTCTACTAATCTAGTTGTCACCATTACAAGTGCACACAATTAATAACATCGCATGATTAAGTCTATGGATTTGAATTGCATTTGTGTTTTTATCTGATATCTGTAACTGCTAATAAACCACGACTTCCAACGTGCAGGCTTACAGAATGGTCATGTTATAATATTGGTGAAGGGTCATGCCATGTTGTATCAGAGATTAATCAAATTAACGTCATTGTGTTAAATGATTAGATAAGATTACTTACAGTATGGAAATAGGCCCTTCGGCCCAACAAGTCCTCACCAACCCACTGAAGTGCAACCCACCTAGACCCATTCCCCTACATTTACCCCTTCACCTAACACTACAGGCAATTTAGCCTGACCAATTCACCTAACCTGCACATTTTTAGATTGCAGGAGGAAACCGGAGCACGCAGACACGGGGAGTATGTGCAAACTCCGCACAGAGAGTCGCCTGAGGCAGGAATTGAACCTGGGTCTCTGGCGCTGTGAGGCAGCAGTGCTAACCACTGTGCCGCCCACAAAAGTAAAAGCGGCTCCGGCTCCTTCGAGCCGGAATTGAACCGGCAACCTAATTGAAGTTTTAATGCAATTCTACATAACATTGCATTGAGCATGAATCGTTGAGTGGAGTTAGATGCCTGATCCCTTTGATCACGTTCCACTTGTATTATCAGTCAATGGAGAATGGAACTGAACCATTGTGTTTTGATGTGCCATTCAGTGCAGTCACAATTTAAGAAGCGTTCTGACCTATCAGTGAGTGGGCAGCAGGTTGAGTTGGGTCTGGGGTGGGATATCTGACAGTAAGTAGGGAAGATGTTAGAGCGTTACGGTGGCTCAGTGGTTAGCGCTGCTGCCTCATTGCAGCATAGTCCCACGTTCGATTCCAGTCTCGGGGTAACTGTCTGTGTGGGTTTTGCACATTCTCCCCGTGTCTGCGTGGGTTTTCTCTGGCTGCTCCAGTTTCCTCCCACAGTCACAAAGATGTGCAGATGAGGTGAATTGGTCATGCTAAATAGCCCATCGTGCTAGGTGCATTATCAGAGGGAAATGTGTCTGGGTGGGTTACTCTTCGGAGGGTCGGTGTGGACTGGTTGGGCTGTACAGCCTGTTTCCGCACTGAAAAATAAAATATTGAGCGCCTTGGTGGAAAGTGGGTGCCCTAGTTGCGATAGAGTCAGTGTGAGGATCAAAGTGATGATGATGGAACACTGACTGATGGAAGGCAGAAGGCCTTTGACATTCTTCTGACATTGCTGGGCACTCCTCCAGATACCTGAAGCAGCACTGACCCGTTGACAAGCTCATATTAGACTGATACCTCGGATCATTGAAAACGACTCATCAGATCCAAGGGACATGACAATATCGAAATTCATGAGATTTCTGAGTAATTCTTTTCTAGAGACAGGTATTGCCTGTATTTCCTCTTCACCTTTCTCTCGTGATCATTTCGTATTGTTAAATGTGTCCGGTAGCATGGAGTCTGATGCAAAGTATTTATTCAATTCCTCTGCTATTTCATCGTTACTGCTGAGAAAAGATGCTATCAATCCCCCTAAGTATTGAGTCCCCGACAACTGCCACTTGTCTTTTTGCTCCACCTCCTGAATGGCCTCCTATAGCATGGTACAGTAGTCAATGGGCTGATCCTCCCTACAGCTCTTCTCCTCAATCTTAGAGGGAGCAAGTTCCTGTTGGACAAGGGCAAGAGCTCAATCTTCTCCATTCCTGAATTAAGAAGCCCCACACGTACCTCGTTTCCAATCTCACCCTGCTGTCCCTGATTAATGACTGAATTTGAAACACTTAATCTACCAGATGTGACCACCATCTGAAACAATGCGTCCAGGTACTTCACCCCCTTCCACATGTGCCAGAGTGCTCGAAACTCAGATTCCAAATCATCAAATCTGAGCCGAAGTTCCTCGAGCAATCAACACTTTGCTGCAGATGTGGTCACTGCACACTAAAATTACAGGAAACAACGCACTTTCTGAATTTATATTTCAACAAATTGGATAGATGTTGCTCAGCCTAAATTGTGGCATAAACACCCTCATTTATGGATTGACTCCGTCCAAGTTTTGAGAACAGATCGAGAAAATATTGAAGCCCCTGATTGCAGCAAATAGTTCAATTAATAAAAAGGTAAAGAAACTGACACCTGCCCAAGGGCGGGACAGCCAATCAGAGAGCTCTACGCAGTGATTGAAACCTGAATCAGCCAATCAGACCACCGACGTCACAGGCTGACACAACAGCTAAACCAATGCCCACCCTTAGACAAAGAGCACTGGAAAAACAAGAAGCTGACCTGTGGTACCTGCCATCACGGAGACATGCTGGTAAATACAAGAAAGGCTGAGCTGTGACCCCCAGTAGACAAATAGGAGACTGAAAGAACACAGCAAGCCAGGCAGCATCAGGAGGTGAAAGCAACGTTTCGTGAATAACACTTCTCCAGTCTAAAATAATGGTTCCACCTGAAACGTTGACTTCTCCACCTGTTGATGCTGCCTGCCTTGCTGTGCTTTTCTAGCCTCCTGTTAGCCTACTTTGGATTCCAGCATCCAAAGGCTTTTTTTTTGCCTCTAACTGTGACCAGTAGCCGTCATAACCATTGGAGAGGGTATTAAGGGTGACTCACCTATCCGCTGTCCAACTGAATGCGGTCTCTGAGTGACAGCTGTCTCATGCAATCTAATATTCGTTTCGAACCTGAAAAGTCCAGGAACAAAGACATTGATAGTTCAACTCCAACTAATTACAGAGTGCTCTACTCAACATAGTATCACCTATATCCATCCACATTGTCATGGCGAATGCATTCCACCCATCCTTTAGCATCCGACAGCTTATAGAGCTTTGAGAAGATTTGCAGCTCAGGTTGAGGTTCTGAATGGAGGTTTGTTTACAGACGTTTCGTCACCATACAGGTAACATCTTCAGTGAACCTCTGAAGGGAGCACTGGTGATGTAGCCGGCTTTCTTTTTATGTGTTTCGGCTGCCTTGAGTCGGCGATATCATTTCCGGTTGTTTTCTCAGAGGGTGATAAAACAGATCCAAGTCAATGTGTTTGTTGATTGAGTTTCGTTGGAATATCATGCTTCTAGGAATTCTCGTGCGTGCCTCTCTTTGACTTATCCTAGGATGGATGTGTTGTCCCAGTCGAAGTGGTATCCTTCCTCACCTGTATGGAAGGATACTAGTGAGAGAGGATCATATCGTTTTGTGCCTAGTTGATGTTCGTGTATCCTGGTGGGTAGTTTTCTGCTTGTTTGTCCAATGTAGTGTTTGTTACAGTTCTTGCAAGGCATTTTGTTAAACATTAGTGAAATCAGATGGATCTAACACACCACACTTCGATGGATTGCCCAAATTAACAAACCAGGAGCCCCACTCAAAACCATAGTCTCGCTACCTGGAACACCAACTTATAGATTGGCCAAGGCGCTACACCAAAGACTAAAATACTTAGTAGAAGACTCACGCCACTCCATCCACTCCACCCAAGAATTCCTGAAGACCGTCAAAGACACCAAGCTAGAAGACGATGAAATAATGGTGTACTTTGACGTAACAGTCCTGTTCACATCCATCAGCATCAACCTGGCCAAGAAACAGTGACTACACTATTAGATGCACCAAAGACACATCCACCAAACACCACCAACTTCATCCCCAAGGAGAATAGTGTCGAGGTAGTAGAACCTATGCCTTACCAATAACTACGCATTCAACAACAAAACTTACAGACAAACGAACGGAACACCATGGGATCTCCGATATCAGGGTTCTTAGCAGAGGCAGTAATGCAGAGTGGCAGCAGAGAACGGTGGGTGCTGGGCGGAAGTGAGGTTGGAGCGCAAAGCCGGTCGGGAAGGTAAGTGATTGTTATTTAAGTACTTACCTCGACGCCAGCGGTCTTCTTGCAGCTGAGAACGGCGGGTGCTGGGCGGAAGTGAGGTCGGAGCGCAAAGCCGGTCGGGAAGGTAAGTGATTGTTATTTGAATGGGTGTGTTCCAGTGTCGGGAAGAAGAGGAGGAACATACTACAGTGGGATTCGGAGAACTAGGAAGAAGGCTGAAAAGCAGGACGTCCAAGGTGGTTATCTCCAGTTTGCTTCAAGTTCCTCGGGCTGGTGAGGCCAGAAACAGGGAGATAATGGACTTGAACATGTGACTGGGGACTGGTGCAGGAAGGAAGGATTTAAATTCTTGGATCACTGGGGCATGTTTTGTGGTAAGCACAAATTACACAAGAGAGACGGTTTACACCAGCATTCTGGCAGGTAGGTTTGCTACCGCAACACAGCTGCGTTTAAACTATGGAGGGGGGGGAGGGGACAAACTGGATGTTTAAGAAGGAAATTGAAGGGAAAGTTAGAACAAGGGAAGTCAAGAAAGACAACTGTATCAATGAAGCAGAAAACTCAAAAAGGAATAATGCTGTAAGGTTGAGTGAAATAGGAGTTGATGGGAAGGGTGAGGGCAGTAACAAATTAAAAATACTATATATCAATGCACGAAGCATTAGACATAAGATGGATGAACTTGAGGCTCTTTTGGAAACTGGCAGATAATATAGTGTGGGGATAACTGAGACGTGGCTTCAAGTGGACAGTGCCTGGGAAATGTATATTCAAGTCTACACATGCTATCGTAAGGACTGACTGAGGGGCAGAGGGGGTGGGGTGGCCATATTGGTAAGGGATGATATTCAGTCCCTTGCGCGGGAGGACCTAGAATCAGAGGTTGCAGAGTCAGTATGGATAGAGCTGAGAAATTCTAAGGGTGAAAAGACCCTCTTGGGAGTTATCTACAGGCCCCGAAACAGTAGTCTGGATGTCGGATGTAAGCTGAATCAGGAGCTGAAATTGGCCTGTCACAAAGATGTTACTACAGTTGTTATGGGGAATTTCAACATGCCGGTAGAATGGGAGAATCAGGATGGTATTGGACCTCAAGAAAGAGACTTTGTGGAGTGCCTCCGAGATGGATTCTTAGAACAGCTGGTGCTGGAGCCTACCAGGGAGAAGGCAATTCTGGATCTGGTATTGTGCAACGAACCAGAATTGATCAGGGACCTCGAAGTGAAGGAGCCATTGGGAAGTAGTGACCATAATACAATAAGCTTCAATCTGCAATTTGAGAGGGAGAGGGTACAATCGGAAATGACAATATTTCAGTTGAATAAAAGGAACTATGGAGCTATGAGGAAGGAGCTGGCCAAAGTTCAATAGTGAAATACCTTAGCAGAGCTGAAAATGTGTTGCTGGAAAAGCGTAGCAGGTCAGGCAGCATCCAGGGAACAGGAGAATCGACGTTTCGGGCATAAGCCTTTCTTTAGGATTCCTGAAGAAGGGCTTATGCCCGAAACGTCGATTGTCCTGTTCCCTGGATGCTGCCTGACCTGCTGCGCTTTTCCAGCAACACATTTTCAGCTCTGATCTCCAGCATCTGCAGACCTATACAACATATAAAGTTAAAAGAGAAAAAGTATAACATAGCAAAGATAAGTGGGAAAACGGAGGACTGGAAAGCTTTTAAAGAACAACAAAGGATTAATATGAAGGAAATACGCAGAGAAAAAATGAGGTACGAAGGTAAACTGGCCAAAAATATAAAGGAGGATAGTAAAAGCTTTTTTAGGTATGTGAAAGGGAAAAAATGGTTAAGACTAAAATTGGACCCTTGAAGACAGAAACAGGGGAATATATTACGGGGAACAAAGATATGGCAGAAGAATTGAATTGGTACTTCAGATCTGTGTTCACTGGGGAAGACACAAGCAATCTCCCCGAGGTAACAGTGGCTGACGGGCCTGAACACAAGGGAATTTATATTTGCCAAAAATTGGTGTTGGAGAGACTGTTAGGTCTGAAGGTTGACAAGTCCCTGGGGCCTGATGGTCTACAACCCAGGGTACTGAAGGGGGTGGCTCGAGAAATCGTGAATGCGTTGATGATTATTTTCCGGAGTTCGATAGATTCGGGATCAGTTCCTGTGGAATGGAGGGTGGCTAATGTACCACTTTTTAAGAAAGGTGGGAGAGAGTAAGCAAGAAATTATAGACCAGTTAGTGTGACCTCAGTGGTGGGAAAGATGCTGGAGTCTATTATAAATGAAAAAATTACGACACATCTGGATAGTGGTAACAGGATAGGTCAGAGTCAGCATGGATTTATGAAGGGGAAATCATGCTTGACTAATCTTCTGGAATTTTTTCAGGATGTAACTCTGAAGATGGACGAGGGAGATCCAGTGAATGTAATGTAGCTGGACTTTCAGAAAGCTTTTGATAAAGTCCCACATAGGAGGTTACTGAGCAACATTAGGGCGCATGGTAATGGGGGCAAAGTAATAACTTGGATTGAAAGTTGGTTGGCTGATAGGAAACAAAGAGTAGTGATAAACGGCTCCATTTCAGAATGGCAGGCAGTGGCCAGTGGGGTACCGCGGGGATCAGTGCTGGGACCACAGCTTTTTACAATATATATTAATGATATAGAAGATGATATTAGTAATAACATTAGCAAATTTGCGATGATACTAAGCTAGGTGGCAGGGTGAAATGTGAGGAAGATGTTCGGAGATTACAGGGTGACCTGGACAGGTTGGGTGAGTGGTCAGATGCATGGCAGATGCAGTTTAATGTGGATAAATGTATGGTTATCCACTTTGGTGGCAAGAACAGGAAGGCAGATTACTACCTAAATGGAATCAATTTAGGTAAAGGGGCAGTACAGAGAGATCTGGGTGTTCTTGTACACCAGTCAATGAAGGTAAGCATGCAGGTACAGCAGGTAGTGAAGAAGGCTAATAACATGCTGGCCTTCATAACAAGAGGGACTGAGTATAGAAGCAAAGAGGTTCTTCTGCAACTATACAGGGCCCTGGTGAGACCACACCTGGAATATTGTGTGCAGTTCTGGTCTCCAGGTCAATTCCTGGAATGGCAGGACTACCTTACGCTGAAAGACTGGAGCGACTGGGCTTGTATACCCTTGAGTTTAGAAGACTGAGAGGGGATCTGATTGAGACATATAAGATTATTAAATGATTAGACACTCTGGAGGCAGGAAACATGTTTCTGCTGATGGGTGAGTGCCGAACCAGAGGACACAGCTTAAAATACCTTATAGGACAGAGATGAGGAGAAACGTCTTCATCCAGAGAGTGGTGGCTGTGTGGAATCATTTAAGAAAGAGTTGTATAGAGCTCTCAAGGATAGTGGAATCCAGGGTTAATGAGATATGGCAGGAACAGGATACTGATTAAGGATGATCAGCCATGATCATATTGAATGGTGGTGCAGGCTCAAAGGGCAGAATGGCCTACTCCTGCACCTATTGTCTATTGACTCGAACAAACAGCTCTGCCAACCATCTAACCCAAACTTTGGGTCTGCTACGTGGATTACACCTTTGTCATCACTAAATAAAATAAAATAGGAGAAATTTCAAGACCATCAATAATACCCTTACTGGCATTAAATTCAATAAAGAGGAGGAAAACAACAACAAACTGCCATTCCTAGATGTCACAGTAGAGCAAACAGTCAATGTCAGACTTCACACCAGCGTCTACAGGAAAACAACACATATGGACCAAACAGTGAACTACAGAAGCAATCATCCCAACATCCACAAACGAAGCTGCATTAGAACATTATTTCAATGAGCCAACACACACTGCAGCACAGAGAAACTACACCGAGCAGAGGAAAATCACCTATACAGTGTATTCAAAAAGAACGGGTACCCAATGAACACAGCCCGCCGATTTCTCAGCAACAAACCCAAACAAACAGACAAGACACGTCCAGAAACCCTAGCCACTCTCCCCTACATCAGAGACATCTCGGAAATGACTGCCAGACTACACAAACCCCAAGGCATCATGGTAGCCCACAAACACACCGACACACTAAAATAGCAGCTAATGAACTAGAACGATCCTCTACAAGCAACAAGAAAAACTAATGTCATTTACAAAATACCTTGCAAGTACTGTAACAAACACTACATTGGACAAACAGCCACCAGGATACATGAACATCAACTAGACACAAAACGACATGATCCTCTCTCACTATTATCCTTACACACAGATGAGGAAGTATACCTCTTCGACTGAGACAATACATCCATCCTAGGACAAGCCAAACAGAGGCACTCATGAGAATTCCTAGAAGCATGATATTCCAACCAGAATGCTATCAACAAACACATTGACTTGGATCCCATTTACCACCACCTGAGAAAAAGAGCAGGAAATGACATCACCATAGGAAATGGCGTGACCGCAGGAAATGACATCACCAACCCAAGGAAATCCAAACATATAAATAGAAAATGGGCTGCACCACCAGTTCTTCATCCGGAGGCTCACTAAAGATGTTATCTAGTATGGTGATGAAACGTCTGAAAATGAACCTTTCCGTTCAGTGAGCAAACCTACATTCAGACCCTACAGCTTATTGACAAATCGCAATACAATCCATGTGTTTGACTTTGGATCTTTAAATCTAAGTGTATGCGAGTATGATTATCTGTGTATTTTCTGTTTGTTCATGTGTTGCAATGCGCTGCTGGTCTAAACCAGCATTTAGATTTAGATTTTGTTGTCACGCGTACTCAAGTACAGTTTAAGAAAACGGCTTAGTGAAAAGTATATAAAGTTGCCACACACGGTGCCCACTTCGCTACAAAATCTTAGTTACAAAAGTGGAAGAATAAAGAAATACGTTAAAAAGTTCAGTATTACAATCTGTTGTGTTAGCTGTCTCCTTTCAGAGTCCTGCTCTGGTACTCTGGGCATTGATGAAGCCATGATGCTGCTAAGCACCAGAATTCTACCCAGCACACCAGCTGCCTCATGGCTGACTGTCAATGCTCCCCAGCTGCTAATGTTGCCTTGACCGAGCTCCCTCCAGAAGGTAAGTAGAGAAAGAAAAATCTAAAGAACTAAAATGAAGAAAGAACAAAGCGAGAATAAAATGAAAGAGGAAGAAAAGAAAGCATTTACTTCGCAGCTCGAATACTCAGAGGTCAGCCACAGTCTGGAGTGAGCCAGACCGTGTAAATGACGGCAGATTTCCTTTCCCTAAAGTAGAACTGAGTGACCAAGCTGGAATTTCCATTGAACAGAGTTTCCCAGAAGTCACAGGGAGTTTAGATCTTTACTACAGATTGTAATGAATTCAGAATTCCCAATCTGCTATGATGTAACGCGATGTCATGAACTTGTGTGTGTGTGTGTGTAGGTGTAGCTGTGTGTAGGGGTGTCTGTGTAGGTTGTGTGTAGGTGTGTGTGGATGTATGTAGGTTAGTGTGTGCAGGTGTGTGCGTAGGGGTTTGTGTGTGTGTGTGCGGGTGTATGTGGGTTTTTGTGTATAGGTGTGTGCGTGTAGATGTGTGTGGGTGGGTATGTGTTTGTGTGTAGGTGCGTGTGTATATGTGAGTGTGTGTGTATGTGTATGTGTGTGTGTGGGTGTAGGATATGTGTGTGTAGAGTGTGTGTATATGGGTGGATGGGTGTATGTGTGTGTCTGTGTGTGTAGAGGGTGTGTGTGTGTGAGAGAGAGAGTGTGTGTGTTTGTGTTTGTGTGTTTGTAGGTGCCTGCGTGTCTGGGTGTATGTCATGGAGTCATAGAGAAACACTGAAGAACGATCTTCAGCCCATTGTGTCTGCACCAGCAAAAACAACCATCTCACTATCTTAATCCACCCCCATCCAGCACTTGGCCATAAGCCTTGTATACCTTAGCATCACAAGTGTGCACCTAAACAATTATTTAATGTAATGAGCATTTCTCCCTTTTCCACCTTTACAAGCAGTGAAATCCAGACTCTCACTACCATCTGGGTCAGATTTGTTTCCTCACATCTCTTGGTTAGGCTCAGTGACTCTTGAATAGGCATAACGACTCTTGGCTGGTCACATTGATGATACTAAAATGAAGGGAATGTAGATTAGTTCGATCTTAGAGTAGGATAAAAGGTCGATACAACATCGAGGGTCCGTACTCTGCTGTACTGTTCCATGTTCCATGTTCCATGTTCCATGTTCCATGTTCTATCTCCTCTAAAACCCCTGCCCTTTAAATTAAATTGATGCCACCTGCTCATTGAGCCTCCATCAGGGGTGAACTTGGTTCTTGTCTACCCGATCTGTGCCCCTCCTAAGTTTATCCATCACAATCATATTTCCTCTCAAACGTCTCTGCTCTGATGGAAATAATTCCAGTCTGTCCCATCTTTCATAATAACTGTAAGTCTATAACCCGGGCAGCATCTAGGTAAACCACCTCTGCATGCTCTCCAATGTGATCAGATTCCGCCTGTAATGCGAATTCCAGACTGAATACAACACACTGGCTGTTGGCTAACCAGTTTTTTTATACAGTTTCAGCATAAACCTAAACTCTAATAAACAAGAGTATACCAAATGCCTTCTTATACACTTTATCCGCATTTCCTGATACCTTCAGGGTCTAGCGTCCTTCCATAAAAATATCTCTCTGCTCATCAATATTCCGAGGATCCTACTGATCATCTTGTATTACCTTAATGTTTTTTTTCTGCCTAAGCGCGTCAACTCACATTTATCCAGATTGAATTCCATTTGCCACTAATCGCTCTAAATGACCAGTGTGTCTATATCCTCCCATAATTGAGGCCATTATAGCCTCTATCTCGATTCAGACCATTTCAGTTTCCTTGATGCCATTATATTCATAAATATGTCAATTTATGTCCCGAAAACATTCATAATCGAACTTCCAAAGTAATCTGGATGTCGATAATGAGGTACATGCATTTTGACTGATGGATAAGGGATGCCGAGTCTGATGAAATAATTCGTTCCGGTGTACTATCCCATGAGATGACAAATCACAGGACACGCTGTCCCAGTCACTATAGATTGAAATAACCTTATCACTGAAGCTAAATCTGGCGTCAGAATACACTCTTTAAGAACAGCCATATTGAGCAAACATGGTTCCATAGAACTGTAACAGATCCCACTTTGTCCTACTACCAGAAATGTTCTGCACACAGTCCCTCAAAGGAGCAGTCCATTTTCCCCTGAAGTGAATAAGAACACATGAGCAGAAAAATAACCTTGCACTGTCACCAGAATGAATCAACGCCATTCTACCAGAAATGTAAGACAAATCCATATGTTTCAAAATCCTTGAGACATAGAGCACAAAGAACGATTTATAAGGTTTATTAATACAATACATCGAGCCGGTGATTGCAGTCCACATCTATGTCATGGAGGGGGCTATTAAGTCACAAAATGGTGCGAAAGAATTGCATTTTCTAAAATTTGTGATTGAGTCTTTAGAAGCTGTGGTAGGCGAGGGTTATCTTTCAGAGGTGAAGGGTAAAGTGATGTCCAGCTATGACATCATTCAAACAGAATGATGAAATATGTGGAAATGCTTGATAATGCAGACAGAGAAGGGTCAAATGTTATGATCCTTCTGCACACTGTAAGGTAAATCTGGCAATAGTGGATGGAACAGTCAAGTCGATGTGACTGGCCTGTATGTTTGGTTTCTGTCCAATGGCAACAAGTTTATATTTGCATTTGCAGCATATTTGCACTAAAGTATGGAGTTAGAACTTGCATCATGTTATGCCTGTTCCAGCATAAGTCCGTTGCTGTTTTAACATATCTCCTGTTCCGATATGCACTGTTGGAGATACATCTCATAAAGACGTTCCTGAAAACATAGAGATTGATAAAAGTAATGATATAAGACCACAAGACAATAAGAAATAGCAAATGTAGGACGACATTCAGCCACTTGAGTCTGCTCTGCCATTCAACAGGATGACGTTGGGTGATCTGAAATTCCTGGCCTTTTCCCCACAACACTTGCTTTCCCTAACTGATCAAGAATCTCACTTTCTCAACCTTAAAATGCACTAGGAGTCTGCGTCCAAATCCCCCATCTCCTCCAACCACCCCCCACCCCCACCCCCACCACCCGCACCCCCCTCCCTCAACAGCTCTGTGTGGCAAAGGAGTTCCAAATACTCACGACCCCAACAGAACAAATTCCACCTCATCTCGGTCATAAATTTCATCCTTCTTTAAGTAATATGATGTATATGGAAAATACGGTGACATCGATTGTTGAGAGACATATAAGTGCACATCTACTGCTTTGGGATTTGATGGAGGTAATTTTAGAATCACTGAAGTAAAACAATAAAAGGCAAAAGTTACCTTTCTCTCAACCACAACATGTTGAACATAATTGCATTTTGCTCGAAGTTGCTTTCTCTCCTTCCTCGATAGGGTCAGTTTTGTGCTGAAGTTAGAGAGATGGAAGTTGAAAATGAGCAGGATAACCTCCGTGGATCAGACATTTCCTATTGACCTCGGACATAATCTAACATTATTGAACACCCACAAGCTGGCTACTGCAGAACATTTCCCGAGGAAGTACCTGCCATGTCACTGTTTCAAAATAATTTCTAAAACAGGCTTGCAGTTGTAGATGCTTGTCTGAGTGAATGAGTGAGTTAATGAGTGAATGAGTGAGTGAAAGTGAGTGCGTGAGTGAGGGAGTGTGTAAAAGTAAGTTTTGTTTTGCGAGAGTGAGCGAGGGTGTGTGTGAGGGGATGATCGAGTGAGTGAATGATTGTGTGAGTCCGTGAGTGAGTAAGTGGGTGATTCCTTGAAAGCGTAAGTTTGTGAAAGTGAGTGCGTGAGAAAGTGAGTGAGGGGTTCGCAGAGTGAGAGAGTGAGTTTGCGTGAAAACATAGGAAACACAGAAGACAAGGAGTAGACCATTCAGCCCCTTCCGTTTGCTCTGCCATTCAGTAAAATCACGACTGATTGGTGACCTCTCATTTAATTAGCATAAACGTTATTTGAGGAAGAGAGTTCCAAACCTCCCCAACACTTTCTGTTTCAACCTGTTTTTTTTTAATATCTCTCATGAATGGACTGGCCGTAATTCTTCGACTACATCCCCGATTCAAGAATCTCCAAGCAAGTGGAATAAGTTTATCTTTACCCACTCTGTCTTTCCCTATCAATATCCTGAAGACCCCAATTACATCCCTCTTCACCTTCTAAATTCTAGAGATTAAAGGAATAATTTTGTCTAATCTCGCCTCATAACATAACTACTGAAATCCAGGTACCATCCTTGTAAACTTGCCTTAAACTCCCTCCAGGATCAGAACATCCAGACACTTCTCTGTGTTGATATAAGATATCAGATGAGTGAAACAACAAATATTATGTTGTCTTATACATTAAATTCGGAAAGCCGTGTGGCTGTAAATATAAAGATAGAGGACATCCTTTGCTGTGTAGCATGACAAATATTCACAATATGTTGGAATTTGACAGCAGTAATAGTGGTTGCAGAGTGAGACTACTACCATTCAAAACGGGGGAAAACAGAATGGGTCTCAAAATAGCAGTGAGAAAAGGAATATAACAGATAGATACAGACGTTTTGAGACTATGCAGCTACCTTTGAATTCGACCAATAAGTTTTAAAGGTTTACAATCGATTTGAAAAAAACCGACAGCCAGGATTGAGGGACTTGTCAATGAGTTCACAAACTGGTATGAATAAGATACTGATGTTACTAGGCGAGTTAAATCTGAATGGCGTTGGAAGCTGATCTGCTGCTCAAAAGAAGGGCCATTCCTTTTGGTTGCTTCAAAACTTGAGAATGGAAGTGCACAAAGAAAATAAACAGAATGCAACTAATTTTCTTTTAAAGATTTAGCAAGTAGTTAGCATCTTGTAAGACCATTGTATTTCATAATGTGTAGAATCATATTGCCTGGCTCTTATTTATTTTATGACTGTATAAACGATAAATTCGATGGTTCTCGAAATGGTACTCTTCATTGCTTCCCCCACTGATCCAAAAAACATGAGCTATCACAGCCAGCATAATAAATGGACCACTGTGCATATAATCTAATTAAATAAAACTTCCATGTTGCAAATCATCACAGCTACTTAGCAATACTTCCCAAAGTCATCATAATTGCCAGCTCAAAGACGAGGAAGGAAGATACATGGGAGCACCATTACATGCATGTTCCTCTCCAACGTACACTATATCCTGAATATTGGTGTGTTTGAACCAAACTCAGTTTCTGTCTGCACTGTGGATGGAGCAACACGCCACAGTGAGAAGCAGCCTAGAATTTAGCTCCCTCTAACGTTTTCAGTGTAGTTATGGACTTGCAATAAGTGTTGGCCGTGGCAAAATGTCAGTAAATATACATCGTCTTAGACATGTACTCATAACAGGATTGGATCATTAGACCTCTCTCTCTCTCTCTCTCTCTCTCTCTCTCCAGATCTCTTTCTTCCCTATCTGAAATTCTGTTAATGAAGTCTCTCTTGCACACTTTATCAATGTACTTTCATAACCCTCCAGATTCCTGTCACTGATTGATGGAATGTTTCCTAAATATCTTGTCAGAAATGCTTTGGATGTCAAAATAAATCCTAAGAACGTGTCTGTTTATTTTCAGTTTGCCACCTCCCAAAATCGAAAACGTAATAGTTACCAGTTGCAACACTTTGCAAGCAACATTGAGACGAGCATGAACCCGATCATCATGATGGCAGCCAGGAGGTAACTGCCTCCAGTTAACCAGTTCCAGATCGTAGAAACACACCACTGCGGATAAGAAAAGAAGGACCAAAATATCACAGTGAGAAAGAGAGCAGCAAAAAGACGGACACATCTCGTACATTTTCTTATTTGTGTAACTCACATTTCGTCTATCATGATACACTGTCGTTCATTCTGGACGTTTCTTAACAAAATAACACGTTGGATCATCATAAGAGAGAAGTATTGCAGAAGACACTGAACTTGGAAGAATTGTCAACTGTGGAGCAGGGCAGCCTGTAACTCCAAAAGTGCATTGATTGGTTGGTGGAGTGGGCAGATAGATGGCAGATGATGCTCAATGTCGAGATGTGTGAGGTGAAGCTTTTTGGTCAGAAGAACATTGGAAGAACAATTAAGACATAGGGGTACAATTCTAAAGGGGGTGCAGAGACAGAGAGATGTGAGGGTGTATCTGCACAGATCGTCGAAGTTGGCAGGACAGTGGGAGAGAAAAGTAAATAAAGCAGATATTTCCTTCATTTTAATTCATAGGAGCATATAGAACAAGAGCAAGGAGGTGATGTTGAAGCTATAGAAGCTATTGAAGCTTAGACCTCAGCTGGGGTATTGTGGACAGTTGTCAGCACCACACCTTCAGAAAAATGTGAATGTATTGGGCAGAGAGAAAAATGAATCTGAGATTCACCGCCGAAATATTTTTAAAAACACGTCAGAGAGATTCTTCCTTTTCTCTAAATGAAACATAAAACTAAATACAATAACTTGCACGTGTGGCAGGATGGCCCGGAAAAATGACTCGAAAAAAGAGAAGATAAAAATATTTTAATGACGAACGGGACGTGTCAAATGACGGTTGAGGGAGCCGAGACGCCTCTGACATTGTCCTGTGTACTATTCGGGAACCGTTCCCCGTAAAGAGACACACCAACATTACCAAAAGTGAAGTGTATAGTCAGAAGCAGGTCATGTGGATGAAAAACCTTCTATCAAAGAAGTAACCTCCATGTCTTTACCCAGGAGCATGGTTGACCTACTGGGCACATTGGGAATATTCTGTTTGTTCATTCTTTTCAGATTTCCAGCATTTGCAGCTGTCCCCCTTATTTTGCAATCCATTTTCGATAAGGATATAGAGCACAAATCTACATTTTAGCCACTTACGCATATTCCACCGTTCAGCACAAACATTGCTGACCTTTGAACCTCATTCCACACTCCTACCTATTAACATCTGCCTTGTTTTCATTTAAATAATGTAAAAAAATCGATCAGTTTTAAGCAGGACTACATCTACATCTGTGGGCGGCACGGTGGCACAGTGGTTAGCACTGCTGCCTCACAGCGCCTGAGACCCGGGTTCAATTCCCGCCTCAGGCGACTGACTGTGTGGAGTTTACACATTCTCCCCGTGTCTGCGTGGGTTTCCTCCGGGTGCTCCGGTTTCCTCCCACAGTCCAAAAGATGTGCAGGGTCAGGTGAATTGGCCATGCTAAATTGCCCGTAGTGTTAGGTAAGGGGTAAATGTAGGGGTATGGGTGGGTTTCGCTTCGGCGGGTCGGTGTGGACTTGTTGGGCCGAAGGGCCTGTTTCCACACTGTAATCTAATCTAATCTAATCTAACAACACTGAGCAGGCTGTACCAAGAGATTTTACACAACATCTGAGTGAACAAATTTCGATTCATTTCAGTCTTACGTGATCAACAACCGTATTATGTGGCTTTAGACCAAATTTCTGTTAACCCACAAGGGGTAAACAGGCTCCTGCAGTTTCTCTTATCAACGTATATCACAATTGTAAGTGGCTTATTTTGATCATGTCTCATTCTTCTAAACTCCATATGTTCAATCCCAATTTACTCAGGCACCCCACGGGATTTGTATCAGAGATCCAACACTGCCATGACAATGCCTTTTCAAACAAAAGAGCCATACCGCCCAGATGAGTAAGATTTTTGCCGAGTCATCGCCGATGATATCTGCGAGATTTTCTCTTGATGTTTCTGAGATGATGAAACATGTCAGCAGTGATAATGGAGCCAAGTAAACCAGGGCGCTGAAAAACATATATTTGATCCATGCCCTCCTGTTCCTGGAAGCATGCTCACTGAAATGACAGCGAGAAACATTGTCTCCATTAACTCAAACTTTCCTTGTTAAGTCCCTGCCCCAGTGTGCTCTTTAAATGACAGTGCCAACTTTCTGTACAAAGCCTGAAGCTTGAAATTCGGAACCAGAATGATAATACAGGCCAAAGCCTCACCTGCTCTCCTGCAGTTTACACTCCGCTGTGTAGATGATCAATTCACAGTCTTTCCCGAGTTGGTTCAAAGTATTCTGGACGGATCTGTTGATAGTTTTTTCGATTGTTGTACAGACCTCTTGGATTCGATTCATACAAGGAGCCGGCTGCCGATACAAACAATATGAACAGAGATGGGAAACGCACAGTGATAAGTTAATGCTGGCTTTATCCAGGGAACATGTTGACCATGCTTATCTTCACATCAAGGAATCAATGGGCATTTCTATTACATGCTCTCCTCTCCCACGAACCCTCCATGAGCCCAAGACCTCTGAAAATATTTGATTCCAGAGAACTTTGCTCAGGAAATATAAACCAAAGGTTCTTTGAAACCTAACTTTGTAGGTTGCAAGTCGGCTTTAGAATTCTGTGTTCAATATCCACAAACCTGACAGTTCCGTCAAGAAATTTGTCAATGTATTCTTCCAATTTCTATAACAAGGAAGTATAAGTCCTACCTGTGTCACTTTGAGCATGTTCCTGATTCTGAAAACTCGTTGTTATGTTTCACCATTCTGTGCCTCCCAAAACTAACTGTTTTGAATTCTAGATGCTGGATCGGAGAAAATCATGGGGCTCGAAGAGCTGCTTCTTTTTTAAAGTTTTTATTTCAATGCTGGAGGTCATTTGTTCCCTTTCATGAAACGGCGATTATTGTTTCAGATGCAGGCTTTGCTCGCTGAGCTGGAAGGTTCATTTTCAGACATTTCGTCACCAGACGAGGTAATGTCATCAGTGAGCCTCCGGATTAGGTGTTTTCTGCTTTCTATTTATAGGTTTGGGTTTCCTTGGATTGGTGATGTCATTTCCTGTGGTTGATGAAACCTCTGAAAATTAACCTTCCAGCTCAGCTAGCGAACCTACATCCAGAACCTCAACCTGAGCTACAAATCTTCTCAAAACTCGCTAATTACTGTTTTATCAGCTCTTTCTTCAAAAATCAAACCAACAGTACTTTAAAACCGGAGTAAAGAGACAGTGCAGCAGACCACGTGGCAGATTGTTTCTGAAGGGTCCAGAAATAGGCAGAGCAGTAAACAATTCACTGACTGTGAAGTTACAAGCATCTTTGGAGATCGGTGTTCTGTCCAAGTAAAACAAACAAGTTGTGAAATTCACAGCTGACATTAGAGAGACTTCATTACTGGATACTGCTCACAGCTGGCGATCAGTTCAGTGTTCTTTTTAAGATTCCTAAATCTTAATCTATTTATTTGAGCAAATCGACAATAGTGAGTAAGGATTTTTTTATATTCGATCTGCTGGGATCTGTCTCATAATGGAACTTTTTTAAGAATTGTAGCATAGGGATTAAGTTGTCTTGTAGCAGCAGGTATTTTGAGCAGGCAAGCTGTGCTTTTTCCTCGGTCTGTAGATTGTTAGAGTTCAAATACGAACTTTACTAGATGATGTGCTCTTCCAGTCGCATGTGGGATTTTAGGGAGAATGTCAGTGTTCCTGATGATTATGCCCACAAGGAGTATGTTGATTGTAAATCCTATCAAACTGCATGGATCGATTGGCACAGCAGAATTAACAGAAGCTAAGCTCGGTGATGGATGTATCAGGAAGGTACCAAGCCCGCAGATCGAGTCAGGTAGATGGGTTGCCTGTAGTAAAGGTGATGTAGGGAGGGGTGGGGGTAAATAAGCAAGCACAGTAGGAGTATCTTGGGGATATCCCAAACTCAGGAAGTGTGTTCTGTCACAAGATGTGGAAGGGGGATTGATTGTTAGGGGAATGCAACACTGACAAGTAGGTTTGAAGTATAGAGACTGGCTCAACTGTAACGAGTGCAGCGTCAGATTCCAAGCAATCAATTATTAATAGGGGAATTTCTAGTCAGAGGCATAAACGGATGTTTCTGGGGCAGACAGAGAGAGACAGCATTTTCGTATGCCGGGGTCAAGAATGTCTTAGAAACGATGCGGAATATTCTCATAGGGGAGAGTGACAAGCAAAAGGCCATTGCTCACATTAATACGATATAAGGAGAGAAAGGGACGATATTCTGAGGAGATAATATAAGAAAATAGGCAAGAGGTTAAAAGATAGGTCCTCGACGGATTACTCTCGATGCCACGAGCTAGTTAGAGTAGGAATAGGAGGATAGAACAGATGAATACGTGGCTGAGAAGCTGGTGAAAAGGGGTGCAGGTACATTTTTAGATCATTAGAATCTCTCCTGGGGTAGACGTGACCTGTCTAAGAAGGATGTGTTGCACCTGAGTTGGAAAGGCACAAAAATGCTGGCAGGGAGATTTGTTGGAGCTACTCGGAAAGATTTAAACAAGTAATGTGAGGTGGTGGGGTCACATTAAGGAAATTTGTCACGTCCAGCCAATAGTGATTGAGTGAATCCCTAGAACTGTGTAAGGGCAGGGGGGAAATGAATAGAAGATTCGAAGAGATGTAGCCAAATCTTGGAAAATCGAACTAGATTAATGTAGAATATCGGTCAGCATTGATCAAAGGGTCTGTTTCTGTTCATCCACATAACTATGGCAGTTAAAGGTGCTGAATTTTGAACCCAGTCTGACAGAGAGTCTGAGAAAACATACTGAATGGAACAAATTATTTATCTTCTGCCTTTTTCACTAAAAACCTTCTCATTAAAGTTTGGTTGGCACGAATGAAAAACGAAAAAGTCCCTTTATCGTATGAGGAGCATTGTTAGAGAAAAGTTCAGACGAAGCGTGTTGGGTCCAGAAAGAAAACATCCAGGTACCAAGAAATTCGGACCAAGGCATGAACACTCCCCGTTGTCAAGAGGTTGTGTTTACACATTACAACAGCTGCACGGCCAAAGCTTGAACCAAAGCATGTCTCCATCCTGATATAGATTTGCATATCAGTGCTGTGTTTGTAATAGATTGGTCATGGATATAACACTATGAAACCTGTTGATTTGGTTTCAATACTGGACTAAGTTAGGTCTAGCACCTCTCTCTGTCTCGTGCTCACTCTTTGCATATATAACAAACCTATCTATGTATATATAAATATGTATGTATAATGGTATTATAAATAAAGTGTTTATATATACACACACACATACATATATTCACATTTAAGAAATCATAAATCATGCATATATTTACAGTTATCTGTATAATTTTGTGAACGGCTGAGACTGGCAACCCTACCTTGTTTGGTTCTGGGATGTAAATTGTTGGCATATCAAAGCCACACTTGTTGAGTCCGGGTCTTTTGCACAGTTCTTGCACTATTTGCATCATTACGCGCTAGAGATGAAAACAAATATATTATCCGACAAATATAAGCACGTTTCCCACTTTAGTATCGAACATACCATCAGAAAGTAACGGGTTATACCATATTGGAGGTGCGCAAACTCTCAGAATTTCTCAAAGAATTTCACCACTAATAAATGGCTGTCAATTCAGAGCAGCTCAAAACTGTCTTGCAGAAAATACAAGTGCAGTTATGAACACTTGTTGGCCCTTCAGGCAAAAATGAGATAAATAAACAACTCGTCTGCTTAATTCCAGGGTCTATTAAAATTTAAATGTGTGATGACTATTTATTTTATAAGCAGCATCAGCCTGTGTAGTTTTCATGTTTGTTTTTAAAATTAAAATAAAGAGTTTAAATTTCTCTTTGTTGTTCCAAACAAATTTGTGACAACTCGCACGTACAATTATTATGAGCAAGAACTAGGCAGCAACGCAAATTTGCCACCCGAAATATTAAACTGAGGATGAATAACATTAACACATCAGCACGAGTCGCCTGGTGAACAGGTAAGACAAGTCTATGGCAGTTCTGACTGTGCTCTTAGCTCCCCTTGCCTCTCTACGATTCATAATATTCCATTCACTTCTGCATACAAGCCTCGATCTAACTCAGTCTTGTATACTTGAATAGTCCAACCTCCTCTGCTCGGTGAGAAAGGGAACATAACGGACTCACAACGTGGTGAGAGAAGGATTTGTCCCTCATTTCCGTTTCAACTCTGAAAGCATCATTGAGACAAACCATGCCGATAGTCTGTCAAACCATCAGAACCGAAATCTGTGCGGTATACGATGATCTGTCACAAAAAAATGAAAACGGAAAGAATCCACAACCCAACAAAAAAACATTCAGTAGAATGAGTGGAGTCACGTTGTGGGGAAAATAAGAATGGGAAGTAGGAAATGGGGATAGACAATTGAAGCGCGAGTATTTATGAATGTGAACATATGGATGACACATCGAGTAAACTGTTTTATCATACCAATCATTTCCGTTGGCAGTGCATATTCATGTACAACTGTGCAAAGGATTTCATCTGTTACATTGCATGTTCTGGGAAAGAAAGTGTCAGAAGGAACCACAATCGAACCTCAACATTGGTTCCTAAAAACTTCATTATTTACTCAAAAGCTTTCAATTAAAGGCGCCATTCTCAATAATGGAACGAGGATGTTGACAGATGCATTCCTGAGCTGTGGCATTTCTGTTATAGAAACACCTTGCTAAACTAGTGTCACAGTTTTATTAGGTAAAACCAAGGACTGCAGATGCTGGAAACCTGAGTCTAGATTAGAGTGGTGCTGGAAAAGCTCAGCAGGTGAAGCAGCATCCGAGGAGCAGGAAAATCGATGTTTCAGGAACAGAGCTTTTATTTTTCTCTTCTTCTTCTTCTGAGCTCCAGAATGTCCTGCTTAACCTCTCTGTCTCATTTTCATCCCAAAAACATTAACCAATCATGCATCACCTATTCTAATATCGCCTTCTCTGACCTGGTTTCTAATGTGGCTTGTCATTTTTCGATAGGTCTACACGACAGAAAACAGTTCTGTGGTCCATCGGGTCTGTGCTGTAAAGAAATCTACCGAATAACTATTTTAATCCCATTTTCCAGCACTTAGCCCATAGCCCTGTCAGCCTTGGAGTTGCAAATGTGTCCCTAAATACACCTTAAATGCTATCAGGATTTCTGTGTCACCCACCCTTCCAAACAGGGAGGTTTAGTGCAACTGTTGCTCGATGACGACATCACCCACAGGCTCTATTCCTGATGAAGGGCTTTTGCCCGAAACGTCGATTGTCCTGCTCCTCGGATCCTGCCTGACCTGCTGAGCTTTTCCAGCACCACTCTAATCTAGACTCACAGTTTTAGTAGTCGACTTTGCATTTAACCCACAGTGAATATATCTTTGATGTCAAAATAAAAACGCAATGAGTAAAGTCTCCAACAACCATCAAGTCTTAGACTGAGGTATGGCTACTGGAATGGCAATATTGACTCGGTTTTTCTCTCTCCACAGATGCTGCCAGAACTGTTGAATTTCTCCATCACTTTCTGCTTCTTCTTTAGGGATTAGACTGTCGGACCTGAAAATGATTTTCTCATCAAGACAAACATGACTGTGCAGGGGGTTCAGTCCTCATGATTTAATTTTGCAATACTCCTTTACTGTCAATAATTCATCTTATTTAGCTAAAGCACGTGAGTATAAAATGATAACCTTTAGACATTATTCCTAGACAGTAGAAAACCACGTGATCGTACTTCTGTTTTTTTTGCTTTACATTCTGTTGGAATGCAACAGTCATAGGGGTCAGGGATTCAATTCCCCATGAAGGGAAGCTTCAATTACATGAAATGAAATACATACCTGTCTGTCACTTTCGTGCCCAGCCTCATCAGCTTTGCTAAGATAGAATCTCAGTTTCTCGCCGTGCATCTCGTTTATCTTTTCTACAACATTCAGCGTCCGTTTGCACAAGGCTTGTCCCATTGGGTCAAAGAAGACAAGGATCAGATCGGCCTGTTCACCTGCAGCAAATAAGCGAGTATAACGTTAGATTACCACACCGTGCTCGGAGGTCCTCCAGTGTTTAAGTTGCATTTTCCAAATGTCACTCAAGATCTTCGATGAAGTAAGATCTCCTGGAAGTTGTCAAGTTGATGGTTTCAATTTTCACACCAAGAGATGTATGGGTTTAACAGTTCTCCACCAAAAAGTCCTGGCTCCTACAACGTTGAACAATTCAATAGAGCATCTGATCAAGGTCCAATTCAAATTCTTCATGACTGTCCTTTCAATGTGCTTGCAAGTGTGTTCTCCCAGATGAAGTCTTTGTGTCTCTTATGCCTGAGCACAGCAATGTACTTCCAGTTGGTGAAGTGATCTGCCTGAAACCTGTAGAAAACGTTCCGAGTCGAGAGTGTGGGGTGGTGGAAAAGCACCGCCCGTCAGGCAGCATCCGAGGCACAGGAGAATCGATGTTTCCCGCACAAGACCTTCATCAGTTTCCTGATGAACGGCTTATGCCCGAAACATCGATTCTCCTGCTCCTCAGATGCTGCCTGAAATGTTGTGCTTTTCACCCGCCACACTCTCGACTCTGCAGGCCTCACTTTCTCCTAGAAAACCTTCCTGGACCGATTAGCTGGTGGCATTTCACTAGTACTCACATTTCACATCTCGGTCGTTATCCAGAATGGAGAAGGGATTGAAAAGAAAGCATTTTTTTACCTTCTCATCAATGATTGCAAATGAAAGATTTTGCGTGGGTTCATGTTTTCCTGTGGCAGAACGTCAATTTTTAGGAATATATCTGGATTTTCAAGACAGCCATAGAAATTAGGAGCAGTAGGATTCTAATCAGCCCCTTGAGCCTGTGTGCAGTTAAATACGATCGTGGTTGATCTGATCTCATGTTCACCACCACCTTCTCGGGGATTTATATCCGTTCCCGGTTGACTTGACAAGATTGTGGTGTTGATAAAAACTGAGTGATTTGTCAGCTTGGTTTCAAGTCATGGGAAGTGTGTATAGTTTGCGTGTCACTTTGACATTGCATATGGGTTATATTTGATATGATCGTATAAACCCTTGCCAAAACTACAAATTCCTAACATTACAGAATGCATAATTGTTAACTTCGGAATGCAACTTGTTAGTTAATGATTTCATACTTTATTGCCGTTCATGGTGAATTGCACTCACAACACAAGTTATATTGTCAGGCTATTCTTCTTTCCATGGCCAACTAATTTCTCCAGGGAGACTGGTTTGCAAGGTTAGATCTCGTGGAATAGAGAGAGAAATAGCCATTTGGATACAGAACTGGTTCAAAGTTATAAGGCAGAGGGTGGTGGTGGAGGGTTGTTATTCCTATTGGAGGCCTGTGACCAGTGGATTGCCATAAGGATCTGTGCAGGGTCCAGTACCTTGCGTCATTAATGGCAATGATTTGGATGTGAGCATAGGATTTATCGTTAGTAAGTTTGCAGATAACACCAAAATTGGAGGTGTAGTGGACAGCGAAGAGGGTTACCTCAGATTACAATGGGATCTTGATCAGATTAGCCAATGGGCTGACAAATGGCAGCTGGAGTTTAATTTAGATTAATGCGAGGTTCTGCATTTTGGGAAAGCAAATCTTAGCAGGACTTATACACTTTATGATAAGGTCCTAAGGAGTGTTGCTGAACAAAGAGAACTTGAAGTGCAGGTTCATAGCTCCTTGAAAGTAGAGTCGCACGTAGATAGAATAGTGAAGAAGACGTTAATTGGAGGTGTAGTGGACAGCGAAGAGGGTTACCTCAGATTACAATGGGATCTTGATCAGATTAGCCAATGGGCTGACAAATGGCAGCTGGAGTTTAATTTAGATTAATTCGAGGTTCTGCATTTTGGGAAAGTAAATCTTAGCATGACTTATACACTTTATGATAAGGTCCTAAGGAGTGTTGCTGAACAAAGAGAACTTGAAGTGCAGGTTCATAGCTCCTTGAAAGTAGAGTCGCAGGTAGATAGGATAGTGAAGAAGACGTTAGTTATGCTTTCCTTTATTGGTCAGAGTATTGAGTACAGGAGTTGGGAGGTCATGTTGCAACTGGACAGGACATTGGTTAGACCACTGTTGGAATACTGCGTGCAATTCTGGTCTCCTTCCTATCGGAAAGATATTGTGAAACATGAAAGGGTTCAGAAAAGATTTACAAGGATGTTGCCAGGTTGGAGGGTCTGAGCTATAGGGAGAGGCTGAACAGGCTGGGGCTGTTTTCCCTGGAGCATCGGAGGCTGAGGGGTGAACTTGCAGAATATCAAAAAACCATGAGGGGCATGGATAGGAAAAACAGAAAAAGTCTCTTCCCTGGGGTGAGGGAGTCCAGAACCAGAGGACATGGGTTTAGGGTGAGAGGGGAAAGATATAAAACAGATCTAAGGGGCAACTTTTTCACACAGAGAGTGGTACATGCATGATATAATTAAAGCATTAAAAGGCATCTGGATGTGTATATGAATAGGAAGGGTTTGGAGGGATATGGGCTGGGTGCTGTCAGGTGGGAATAGATTAGATTGGGATATCTGGTCTGTTAGGGTGAGAGGGGAAAGATATAAAACAGATCTAAGGGGCAACTTTTTCACACAGAGGGTGGTATATGCATGATATAAGCTGCCAGAAGAAGTGGTGGAGGCTGCTACAATGATAGCATTAAAAGGCATCTGGATGTGTATATGAATAGGAAGGGTTTGGAGGGATATGGGCTGGGTGCTGTCAGGTGGGAATAGATTAGATTGGGATATCTGGTCTGTGTGGACGAGTTAGACCAAAGGGTCTGTTTCCGTGCTGTACATCTCCACGACTCTCTGACATTTGGTTTGGCTTGTGCTGGTAACTGGTGAATTACTTATTCAAAAATCTTGCAAGATAGATTATCAATCATGAAATCAACACGCCAGAGAAAGATTAAATTGCGTGATGTGCGCTTGACGCTACATAACCGTTGCGTTTTAAAATTATACATTAATTTCCAAAGGCACAGAAATTTGCAAAGAGGAAGTTCTTTAGAAATTGGAATATTTAAGTTCGGAATCTTTTCCATTTTATGAGTTTGTTGGAAACTCACAGAGTCTCAGACAATGAAATATCAAGTGACTGCAGTAGGATTGCACAGAGTCTCAAAGAGGGGGGGCAAACGTTTTTGATTTAGCAGCAGAGAGTAAAAGGTGATATGGGGGCTCTGTTTTCTGGGATCAACTGAGAGAGGTGCTTTTGGGAGTTCTCTTTTTGTTTGATCAGAAATCACAGTGGATCAGTGATTAGCACTGCTGCCTCACAGCAGAAGGGACCCAGCTCCGATTCTCGCCTCGAACGACTGCCTGTGTGGAGTTTGTACATTCTCCCTGTGTCTGCGCGGGTTTCCTCCATGTGCTCCGGTTTCCTCCCACAGTCCAAACATGTGCAGATTAGGTGAATGGACCATGTTAAATTGCCATAGTGTTCAGGGATGTGCAGGTGTATTAGTCAGGGGTAAATTTAGAATAATAGGGTGCAGGAATAGGTCTGGGTGGGTTGCTCTTTGGAGGGTTGGTTGTTGGGCCTAATGGCCTGTATCCACATGATGTGGGTTCTATTATTCTCAATCTGGCTGAATGCAAGGATTTACAAAGGACAGCAGCAATTCCAACAAAGGAAGCTTCCAATGGAGTCATTCAGATATTATTGCAGGAATGTTTACAGTATGACCCAAAATATAAAATGTTAGCTAATGCAAACATGATTTTTGTTTCCTGTGTACATCGAGGTCTTTGTTGTCTGTTCATGAATTTTCATTTGTGCATTTTGTATTATTAAATTTAATGTCAAAAAGCATGAAATCTCACCCATCATTTCATTCTGTCGCTGACGTACGTGGCTGTTTTGAAGACATTTGTCGCTGAGGTAATTTACAATTACAAACAGTATATAGTATTGATCTTGCCAAATATCAACTAAATTTACAGGGAGGTCATCTAAACTCAAACTGGAGTGATCAAGTACTTCAGTGGGAGGTGAAGGCATCTGTTTACTCCATTTTAACATTCATGTCAGCCAATGTATATGGTTACCAAATGTAATGTCGGCAGTTCCATTGGCTGAACGGCTAGTGAGTGATGCTAACCATGTGGGTTTTCTTCATATATTGAAGTGCATTGTTTGGTTTTAGTTAGTTGATATAAAGCTAAGGCCTACAATTGCAGGGGACCTCAGAGCCATGGCATGTGCCTCTTGCTTGATGTTGGAGCTCAGGGACGTGGCTGACGTTCCTGACTCTTCCACTTGCAAGAAGTGTGTCCAGCTGCAGCTCTTGTTTGACCGCATGACGGCTCTGGAGCTGCAGATGGGCTCACTGTGGAGCTTCTGCAATGTTGAAGAGGTCGTGGATAGCACGGTTAGTGAACTGGTCACACTGCAGTTTAGGATTGCTGAGGGAGACAGTTAATGGGTGACCAAAAGGCAGAAAAAGAATGGAAAAGCAGTCACCTCCCTCCAAAACAAGTATACCGTTTTGGATATTGTTGGGGGAGATGGCTCACCGGGGGAGGGCAGCAGTTGCCAAGATCATGGCACCGTGGCGGGTTTTGCTGTTTCGAATGGCGGGAAAAAACTGGTATAGCCATAGAAATAGGGAATTCTATTGTGAGGGGAGTAGAAAGGAGGTTCTGTGGCCGAAAACGGGGCTACCAGATGGTATGTTGCCTCCCAAGGTGCTCGGGTCAGGGATGTCACTGATCGGCTACAGGGCATTCTAAAAGGGGAGGATGAACAGCCAGTTGTCATGGTGCATATAGGCACCAATGATATAAATAAAAAAAACGAGATGAGGTGCTGAAAGCAGAATTCAGGGACCTAGGAGAGAAGATAAATAGGAGGACCTCAAATGTAGTGATCTCGGATTACTACAAGTGCCACGTGCTGGCCAGCATAGAAATGAAAGAATAGGCAGGGTGAACACGTGGCTTGAGGGATGGTGTAGGAGGTCCAGATTTGTTGGACATTGGGACCAGTTCTGGCGAAGGTGGGACTATTACAAATTAGACGGTCTACACCTGAAACGGACTGGAACTGATGTCCTTGGGGGAGTTTTTGCTACTGCTGTTGGGGAGGTTTTAACCTAATGTGGCAGGGGACTGGGAACAAGAAGAGAAGGCTAGTAGACAACGAGGTGGAAACTGGAGACTGTAAGGATCATGAAGTTAGCATTAATAAGTGGAAGAGTAGGCAAAGTGCAGATGAACGCAAAAGAACTGGTGGCCTGAAGTGTATCTACTTTAATGCAAGGACTATCGTGTGTAAGGCAGATGAACTTAGAGCTTGGATTGGTGCCTGGGAGTATGACGTTGTTGCAATCGCAGAGAGTTGGTTGAAGGAAGGTCATGATTGGCAACTAAATGTTCCAGGGTATAGACGTTTATATTACAGGCCTCCCAACAGTGAGCATGAGCTAGAAGAACCAATCGGAAAACAGATTATAGAAAGATGTAGAGGCAACAGGGTGATGGTGATGGGAGATTTTAATTTTGCCAACGTTGTCTGGAATACACTAAGTGTCAGAGGTCTGGACAGGGCATAATTTATAAGAAGAGTCCAGGAGAGTTTTCTAGAGCAGTATGTCAATAGTCCGACGAGTGAAGGGTTTATATTTGACCTGGTGTTGGGGAATGAGCCAGGCCGGGGGGAGAAGATGCGGTGGGGGATTTCTTTGGGAACATTGACCACAATTCTGTAAGTTTTAGAATACTCGTAGATAAAGATGAGAGTGGTCTTAAGGGACGAGTACTAAACTGGGCCAAGACCCATTATATCAAAAGTATGCAGGGGCTGGGAAATGTGGATTGGCCACAGCTATTTGAAGGGAAGTCCACATTTGATATGTGGGAGGCTTTCAAAGATCAGTTGAAGATAGTGCAGGATAAGCATGTCCCGTTGAAAGCAAAAGATTGGAAAGGCAAGATTCATGAACCGTGGATGACAGGATAAATCGTATGACTAGCCAAGAGGAAAAGGGAAGTGTACATAAGTTCCAGGCAGCTAAGAACAGAATGGACCCTGGAGGAATATAGGGAGAGTAAGACCAGTCTTAAACGAGGAATCAAGCGGTCTAAAAGGTGTCATGAAATAGTTTTAGCGAGCAGAATTAAGGAGGATCCCAAAGCCTTTTTTATATAAGTAAGCGACTGAGTAGAGAAAGGGTTGGACCACTAAAGGATAAGGAAGGAAGGAAAGCTGTGTGTCGAACATGAGAAAATGCGTGGGGTTCTGAACGATTACTTTGCATCAGTGTTCACTGAGTAGAGGGACATGATGAATGTTGAGATTAGAGATAGAAGCTTGATTACTCTGTACCTCGTTGACATAAGTAAGAAAGATGTGTTAGATGAGTTAGAGGTTATTAAGGTGGACAAATCCCCAGGACCAAATAGGATCTATCCCAGGTTACTGAGGGAGGCGAGAGAGGAAATAGCTGGAGCTCTGACAGATATCTTTGTAACATCCATAAACACAGGTGAGGTGCCGGAGGACTTGATTACTGCTCATGTTGTCCCCCTGTAAATGGAGAGTAGTAGGAATATTCCGGGTAACTGTGGATGAGTGAGCATGACGTCAGTGCTGGGAATGTTGCTAGAGAAGGTATTGAGTGATAAAATCTTTATATTAGGAAAAAATGGGCTCATCAGTGATAGGCAATATGGTTTTGTGCGGAGTAGATAATGCCTTACCAACTTAGTATAGGAAGTGACCAAATTGATAGATGAGGGAAGGGCTGTAGATGGCATATACATGGACTTTAGTCAGGCATTTAATAAAGTTCCCCA
The DNA here is from genome assembly GCF_004010195.1 of Chiloscyllium plagiosum. Lineage (NCBI taxonomy): Eukaryota > Metazoa > Chordata > Chondrichthyes > Orectolobiformes > Hemiscylliidae > Chiloscyllium > Chiloscyllium plagiosum. The sequence continues at coordinate 7,101,391 of NC_057755.1, read as the reverse complement.
TGCTAAACTAATGGAGAAAGTGAAGTCACATAGTATGCAGGGTGTTCTGGTTAGGTGAATAAAGAACTGGTTGAGCAACAGGAAACAGAGAGCAGTAGTTGAAGGGAGTTCCTTAAAATGGACCAGTGGCGTTCCACAGGGATCAGTGCTGGGGCCACTGTTGTTTGTGAAATACATAAATGATCTGGAAGAGGGTATGATCAGCAAGTTTGCATGTGGCACGAAGGTTGGTGGAGTAGCAGAAAGCATAGGGAACTGTCAAAGAATGCAGAAGAGAGATATACTGGAGAATTTGGCGGAGAAATGGTAAATGGAGTTCAATCCAGGCAAATGTGAGGTGATGCATTTTGGGAAGTCTAATTCGAGAACTAAATATGCAGTGAATGGAAAAGCCTTGGGACAAGTTCATGGGCAGAGAGATCTGGGAGTCCAGTTCCATTGTACCCTGAAGGTTGCTGCACAGGTGGATAGAGTGGTCAAGAAGGCACATGGTATCATCAGACGGGATATTGAGTATAAGAGCTGGCAGGTCATGTTAAAATTGTACACGACATTGGTTCAGCCGCATTTAGAATAGTCTGTACATTGCTGGTCGCCACATTACCAAAAGTATGTGGACGCTTTGGAGAGGGTGTAGAGAAGGTTTACAAGGATGTTGCCTGGTGTGGAAGGTGCCAGTTATGAAGAGAGGTTGAGTAGGATTGTTTTCATTAGAAAAAAGGGGGTTGAGGGGGGATCTGATTGAGGTCTATGAAATCATGAAAGATATACACAAGGTAGATAGAGATAACCTTCTTCCCAGGGTGAAGGATTCAATAACGAGAGGTCACGTTTTGAAGCTGAGAGGTGAAAAGTTTAAGGTGATACACGTGGCAAGTACTTCACACAGAGGGTGGTAGGTGCCGGTAACGCGTTCACAGCACAGGTCATAGCGGTAGGCACGGTAGATTCATTTAAGATGCATCTAAACAAATGCATGAGTAGGTGGGGAGCAGAGGGAGACAGATGCTTAAGAATCGGGTAACAGGTTTAGACAGTGGATTTCGATCGGCTCAGGCTTGGACAGCCGAAGGGCCTGTTCCTGGGCTGTAAACTTTCTTTGTTCTTTGCTTTTTTTTTTAAATTCCTGCACTGGCTGAAGTTACTATGAAGCACTCGCCTTCTCAACCTTTCCCCTCGCCTGAGGAGTTGTGAACCTCAGGTTAAACCACAGTTATCTCTCTCTGAGGAGAGAGCAGCCCTGTGGTTGAGTAGTGCCGCCGTGACTTTACCTTTCCCTTGATCAGCTCTCGAGTTTCAATCATTAACCCTGAAGAAGGTCTGAAAACAGTTTGATTAGCAGAAAGGCGATAAAATACAAATACCAAAAAGGGTTACCCAGCCAGATCAGCGCCTTATCCACATCAAATTCGTACAACATGTCTCCATCCACAAGACCTGGAGTATCTATGAAAGTCACCAAGAAAAACATTTTCTGCTTTGAGGTGCTGATCTCGGTCGTCAGGTAGTCTGTCACTCCTGCAGAAACACAGAAACCAGGAATGTCAAAGGTCAAAAGTGACTTTCCATCGCATACCTTTTTGTTTGCAAAGTTATGTTCAGTCTACATCAAAGGTCACCAAGTTAAATCAAAATATATGCATTATACTTTCGCCTTCAATATATAAGAGAGACACATCGAACGCAAAGTATCTTCAATTTTGTGCAGAATGGCATTAGATTGTAAAAGCAGACAGAGAAACAGGATTTGCAATGCGGAAGGAACTCCAACTCTTCACAGTGACTACGCATTCTCCCTGAAATAGCAATCGACTGAACGTAATTTCCGCTTTGTTACCCCCACAGACCTTTCCTTCGTGTGTCCACAATAATAAATTCAAATCATTTTACATCCTTTTTTCCGTTTAAAGTCAATTCCAACATAACCTCCATGCTCCTCGACAATCTGTCTTGCCAAATACATAGAAGTCATCCATACACCGTCTGAATCATCTTATACAAATGCTCCTTCCAATTCCAGTGTTATGGAATAGGCCAGACCACTCAAAACTTTCTTAATCAGGCAGCCCAGACCATAACTATGCAATTTGCTTCGGTAAGTGTACACTGAGAATAACCCGGAGAATGTCAGCTAGGTTGACTACTAGATTTTAAAACAGACAAAACTTTATTCACAAAAATTCACAATGAAACACAAAGAACAGAATAAAGAACCCCTACAGAAATCAGTCGATCCAAACATGTCTTAATTATGCTGTTCCGAATATGCACAACAGCCCCAATGTGCAAACGCCCTTTAAAACCCAGTACAAATGGAACACATGCTGACGGGTTGAAGTTGAAGGGCAGGAGGAAAGAGAGACAGAGTTTCCACACAGCTCACTGTTGAACTCCTCATCAGTTCAAAACTGAACTAAACTGCTGCGCTCAGCTCGAGAACTGATCAGTCCCCTTTTATTTTCCAGGCCGTTTCTAAAACATGACCACTTTGGCCTGAAGTCTCGTCTGTTTACATATAAACAAAAAGCCTCTCAATACCCTTTTCACCTTGGCACGAAATCAGACTGATCGGAGCCCAGTCTGGTTCATTATCCCTCTGAAAACAATCAAAACACAGTATCCTTGAGCCAAGGAATAGTTTTTTTGAAAAAAAAGGAACTGGCTTGATGACACCAAGGATCTGTGAATCTGCACATTAACGTATGTCTGCTCTTCAGTACTTTCCAGGGTCTTACCATTCAGAGAACAATTCCTTGCCTTGTTCGAGCAGGGCCAAACCTCACACATTTCTGGGTTACATCCATTTGACACTGCTCTACCGATGTGTCCAGGCCTCCTTCAGTCCTCCTATTAATTACCTTAGCAAATATTATGACATCCAGAAACTTCTTGACTATATCTATACATTTCAGTCGAAAACATTAATGTACACCACAAAGAGAAGGTGCCCCAAAGTCAAAGTCCACTGAACACTACTCGAAACTACTCTGCTTCCAGAAACATCGGTCCACCATCAAACTGTGCCTCTTGACCCTCAGCTAATTTAAAGTCCAATGCACTACTTAGTCCTGTCTCAATGGACTTTCTTACCTTCTTCACCAATCTGCCATGAGTGTCCTTCTCAAAAGCCTTGCTAAATCCATAGCAAAACATCAAATGCATGACCATCATCGACACTTCTGGTTACTTTAACAAATCGTTTTGGCGCATTTATGTAGCACCACATTCCCTTGACAAATTAATGTTGACTGTACCTGATTAGTATTAGGACATTATTACATTGAAAGATAAAAAGTTAACGTTGTGAAGCTTTATTTATTTGATGTGACAGTCATAACTACTATTTGTCCTCCTATTCTTTCCAAAATTTACATTCACGTGAATGTACCTTTGACCTGTTCGAGACCTTGGAATTGCGGGTAGACATGTAATGTAGCATTACCCTGTGAAAACAAAGAAAATGAATACAGGTTACAGACGAAAAGTCCTGCAAACAATTTATGGTGGTGTCGGGGTTTCAGTTACCTCAGTTGCCTCGAGAGACGTTTTACACGACAGAATAACACCAACATGATGTCTTCAATTCCCATGCAAGTTGAGGTTACCATGAAAGACTCGCTTCTTAAACTCTCCCCTCACCTGAGACATGGTGACTGAGATCTCTCTCTACAATGAGAGAGTAGGTTGATAGGGTCTTTAGAATTTGATATAGGAGTATTCACGGAGTACTGTTCAAAAGAATGCAAATCCTGAACCAGTCCAGAGGGGATGTTTGTAACCATATGAATAATTGCAACATTTTGGGAACATGGTTCAAAGATTACCAGAACAACTAATGGAGTTACTGTGTACATAATGAAACTAGACTTAACTGACAAAATAATAATCGTCAAAATTCCTCATTTATGAAACAAGAAGGAAACGTTTGACCCACTGAGACTATTTAAGGAAGGAAATAGGTTGACCTTGTCTTATCTTGCCGACATGTGACTCCCATCCAACAGCAGGACACCTAATTACTAAAGCCATTTAGGCAAACAATTCTTATGTCCATATGTCGTCTGGTCCTCCATATGTCTCCAGTCCCACAGCAATATGGTTGACGCCTACAGACCTGCGGAGTAGCCTAGCAAACTGACCAGTTCAGTGACAACACACACAGACATCTCTCAAGAAACTCAGCACGTCCGACAGCCGGGACAAGACCATTTGCCACAGCAGATTCGCCGCTGACGATTAGCCACCGCCCATTGGCCACTGAAGACGATTCGCCACTGCAAATAAGTTTAAAATGTTAGAGAACAAGCATATCTAAACTATATAAAATTGTCGTTATATTGGTTAAGGTAGTGTTTGCGTTCTTTCAGTAACAATTTATTTTCGTTACAGGAGAGATTTTTTTTAAGCTTGTGTTTTTTTTTCCATTTACCCTCAAGTCTTCAAAATGGAAACACAAATTATTAGTAAACGTGGATATAAGAAGTTTTACCACGATGGTTTTATATATGTTTTTGATAAACTGTCCAAGAGTGATTCAAGTATTCAAGTATTTTGGCGATGTGAACATTCTTATTGTATTCTTATTAACGAATGTGTAGCCGATGTCCTGCAGTCAGTCCCAGCATCTTTACCGACAACATGAAGAAAATAATTCGGCAAAAAAGTTTTGATAAACTGTCCAAGAGTGATTCAAGTATTAAGTTTTGGCGATGTGAACATTCTTATTGTGTTCTTATTAACGAATGTGTAGCCGATGTCCTGCAGTCAGTCCCAGCATCTTTACCGACAACATGAAGAAAATAATTCGGCAAAAAAGGAATGATAGGAGACGCAGACGATAGAATACAAAATATTGTTCTTGAATACGGTGAAAGAGATTGTTTCGGAATATCTTAGAGGAATAGAGCATAACTATCAAATGAACTAAAATTTCATTGTTTAATATTAATGTGAGATTTTACTGTCATTATAAAGATTTTTAAAATATATTTTCTTTTGGGGGTTAAAGTTTGTAACTCATTTTAATATATAAACCAATAAAATTATATTTATTTTACCTCTTTTTTAAAATCAGTATGTAGAATGTCGGTGACTAAATAAAGGGGAATGAGAAGTATGAAAGAACAGGTGGGAGGGAAAACAATCGGTACGTATATATATTTCCGGTGGTGAATAATCTCCAGAGGTCAACGACCCCAGTGGAGAAATGCTGGTGGAGAACTGGCAGTGGCTAATCATCGGCAGCGACTCTGTCGTGGCAAATTGTCACCAACCCCTGACAGCACCTGTGGAGAGAAAAAGTTGGTGGTCGGGGGGGGGGGGGAGATTGTGACTGATAGGTGAAGAAGGAGTCTAGAGGAGCAGGAAGGCAGCCAGGTAGGCAAAGTGATGGATAATAGTGAGCCAGGAGATAGGGAAGCAAATCTCCTAATGGGGACCATTGCTGGTTCATAGTGGGAAGTCTATGTTGAAAGCAGACCATGTCATGACAGGCCCTGGAGTGTGTGAGAGGATAAAGTACATGGGAGAAGGTGGTCAGGCTCTAAAATTGCTGAACTCAACCTTGAAAGCTGCAGTGTACCCAAGAGGAAAATGAAAATGCGGCGAGATTACCTACTCCTTTGCCCCACATCCCTGTCATATGTACCCCCTTTCCTGAGCTACCATCAGTTTTGAAGAAAGATCCGTGCACCCGAAACGCTTACTCTGTTTCGCAATGCACATATGCTGCCAGACCTTCTGTGTTTCTCAAGTAGTTTCTACTTCTGTTTCAAATTTCCAGCATTCCCAGTTGTTAGTTTTATGTTACGGTTTAAGGGGAGTTTGGGTTGGTCAGCAAATTCTGGTATTGTCAGCAACTCCCCACAACTTATCAAAGAGCAAAGTAAACTGTACAAGTGCTATACATGTTTCTCTTCAATTGTCCGGTGATTGCAACAGCATTATGATTTGCCTTTGGCACACACAGCTGGAAGCTGGGTCTGGTTTCTATTATTACAGGAATGGTCAATGGTCGAGCATTGCACAATTCAAACAGTTTAAATACAGAGTAAATTATTATTAGTCATCTGTGATTTCCGTTCAGTGGCATTGGGAGTGAGAAAGCGGGTCAAACCCGCCAGATGTACATGAAGAAGAGAATGACATCGAATGTGATGATGACTAAGAATTCCAGTGAAGTGCACTTGAAAGAGGCTTCCAGCTTTTTGACGTAAGCCACTATCTTTCAGGGATCTCGGATGAGTGAAAGCTCGACGACGATCCAAGCCATTACTCACCAGAAGTGACTCCCTTTTCTTTCCACTGGTGACAAACGTAAATCCCTGTGTCTCGGTTGCAACTCCTGTTTTCAGTATATGTTCTTCAATGTACCTACAAGTTTCAATGGTTAGAGACGCAAATATAACACTCAAAGTCCCGTGGATAATACAATATTTGATTATTGCTAAGGAAAGGCACATTTTGCTGAAAATGTTTGACCTGCTGCCATCAGGATAATTAGCAACACACATCAAAGTAAAGGGAGAACAACACCTCACCAAGAGAGACGGGTCAGGAGTTGACAAGTGGACTGACTAATGAACAGCTGTCATGGGAAAAGTTGTCTTCTGTTGAGTTGTACACAATGTGTACTCAGTCCCTTTTGACTGATCATAGTGAAGGTTGTTCTGGAGGGTAGGTTGTGTTCTTCCTATTTCTACGGTTACAAGAGTGGATAAGGTGAGGGTACCGAGAGACTCAGTCAGCATTACTGAGAGGAATATAGGCAGTATGGACTCTGTGATAAACAGTCAACATCACTAAGCGGAGCAGAGGTAATGGAGAGCATGTGCCAGGCGGTAAATATCATTCATGAATGGACATTGTGAGTGTTCTCACTCAGGCAGTCAGCATCAACTGGACGGCAGAGCATTTCAGGACCACTGTAGAGCAACACTGAGAGGAACAGACAAGGAAAGGAACCGATGGGACTCGTGCCCTTAACTTTATCTTCTCGTCATCATTCTGCTTGTGAAGGGAAACTGACACTCAGCCTCCTTCCGTTTCTCTTGCACTGTTGGCTGGACAGTCATGCCAACACTGTGGATATACACCCACACTGCCTGATGTGGTCATGACGTTCTCAACATCTTTGCTTGCCTGAGGCTTGGTGACCCTCAAGTAAAACCACCACTAGTCATCTCTCTGTAATAAGGGAATAGCCCTGTGGTCTGATGAGACTATAGCGACTTTATATTTATAGCCCTCATGCAATTGTTCCGACTTCCTATTCCCAGCTTGACTTTGGTTCAACCTCGATTGGGATCGAGTTGCAAGGAATCCTACCAGCATTTACAAATCTCCCAGCAAAAATACCAGACCCGGCCTACTGGAAGTGTAACACGGAAATGTGCATCTCCCACAGCAGATCTCCAGCCTCAAACTGAATCCAGCAATCCGATAGTCCTGACAATCATTCAAACATGAAACTGGCGACACTCCTGAGATTACTGATCTTGATGGACTGTATTTTTTTTCTAATTTCCTTCAGAACTCCCTGATTCTTTTCTTTCCCAACCTTACCCCCAGTGACATTGACAGAAATACGGAACATGACTGCTGGATGATCGCCATCCCATTCGGGAGAAGTCCTGCAGCCGTGATGCCCTTGACCTTGGCACCAGGGAGACAGCACATCACATTACTGTTAAAACGCCTATCTCTTGCTGTGATGGTGGAATCGCCAATAACTATTCCTCATCCTGACTTCCTCCACTTCCTCGCCTGTACATCTCAATTGACGGTGCTGTCACAGACTGGACTCTGTCTGCACTTAAAAGGAGAGCCATTGCTTCCATCGATTTCCAACTTGATTATGGATTAGCAAGGTAGACCAAGGGCGGGGGGGGGCGGGGGGGGGGGGGTGGCTCGTGCACTGCTTGCATGCTGTTCTTAGATAACCTCAAAGTTAAAAATCACACAACACCAGGTTATAGTCTAACAGGTTTAATTGGAAGCACACTAGCTTTCGTAGCGACACTCCTTCATCAGGTGATTGTGGTCAGAAAATTAAAACAACTAAAACATCAGTCAGTGTATCCAGTCAATGTAGTGATTGTGGATTCAGGAGTGTTGCTGGTTACAGAATGGAAGTTTCATCTTTGAGTTCCAAATTCGGTGGTCCATACTTGGCTGGAATGGATCGGCTGTGGGTCCCTTGGCAGCGCCCTCGGCTACGTCTTCCAGCACCATAATCTGCCTTCATCCGAAAGCTAGTGTGCTTCCAGTTAAACCTGTTGGACTATAACCTGGTGTGTGATTTTTAACTTTGTACACCCAAGTCCAACACTGGCATCTCGAAATCATTAGGTAACCTCATGATCATTCGTTCCCCTTCTGCCCTAACACTGGAAATCTGCAGGTAAACAGTTCCTACACGTGATCTCCAGGTAGGTACTGTTTACTGAGCGTACATCAGTGACTCGAAACTTCGCTTTGAATCCAGAATCCGGACTTTTGCAAATGGTGAGAGTGCTGCAGGTGTGATTATCTGGGAGACTCGAAATGACCAAGAATTCATTCATATTATAGTGTACAAACTCCACTCGGCCCTTCTGCCCTTTCATTGCCTCTCTCCACAAACTAGTTATTACTATTGGAATCAGCAGGAACCTGCAATGAAATTTGAACAAACTTTTGCCAAATTTGCGAATAACATAAAAATAGGTGGGAAGGCAAATGATTGTGCTGGAACACGTAGCCGAGGGCGCTGCCAAAGGGACCCATAGCCGATCCATTCCAGCAAAGTATGGACCATCGATTTGGAACTAAAAGATGAAATTTCCATTCTGTATCCAGCAACACTCCTGAATCCACAATCACTACATTGACTGGATACACTGACTGACGTCTGAGTTGTTTTAATTTTCTGACCACAATCGCCTGATCTTGCATAATTTATCAAATCAGATTGTTGATCGTGTTTTAACTTTTTGCTGTGTTTTATTTACAAAATTGACATCCTGTTCCATTTTATACAGACCGTCCCTACTTAAGAGTATCGTTCAGAGTAAATCAGTCAAGTCATGCCAACGTTTTATGAATCCGCACTATCTGCTGGAGAATGCCCCTCCTGGCTAAGTTGGATGTTCAGATCCAGTCAATATTCTTCGAGCATTTCTCATAAATGTACCCAGCCCAGCCTTCCCAAATACAACAGTGAAACTGGCCTGCTTACCAATTGATGAAGGAGCTCTTGCCAGCTGAATGATTGCCCATCAGCATCACCGTGATCTTCTTTCTTGGAGCCAAGAGTCTGAGGCCCAGCTGCTTGGCGATTCCCACCAGTCCTATCGAGAGCAGATTTTTTTTTAAATCAGAAATTTGGTGTTATGCCCATAAAAGTTTACTTGTGGATGAATGGCGTGAATGTGATTACCTCCGCTAGAAACTAGTTGATTGGTTTCCCTTCGACATCAGAGGCAACTCACTCACATTGCATCCATTTCACTTTGCAGCTACAGTATAGGGTGTCGCTTGATAAATAAAATAGCTCAATTAAACAGAGAATATATATCTGTTCCTTATTCATCTGTTTTAATACCAAAATTAAGGAAATATATAAGAGCACTTGAGTGATGATCATATCCAGTGACATTTGTTGCTGAACACCAAGGCCGAGTTTTCAATGCATTGGATATGACCCGACAGAAGAATAGAGATTCTGCAATTATGAAACTTAATCACAGAATTACAATTGCTTCCTTAGTAAAAGGAGGCATTCATTTCTGCTACATCTCATTCTCTTAACGCTTGAATGCGACTTGTAGCTCGGGCAATGAGACAAAACGTGACGCCCCATTGATTTAATGGTTTTCTCCAGCACTCTGTCTATCTCTCTCGCTCTCTCTCTCTGTGGCTCTCTCTGTCTCTTTCTCTTGAATTAGAAGTATACTAGGCTCTAAGTTATGTTCCTACATCTGTAAATTTAACTCCAATTTGACCAATTTGTAATTGCATTATCATCACATTCACATTTCTCCACTTTATCATGTCATTTGCTAAATGAATTATTTTGAAAGCATGAACAAATTTCTTCTATATAAGTTCATTTATAGCGTTAAATATGCAATATAGCAGCAATAGATTAAAATATTGTCAGTTTCCTTTATTAAAATTGATCATAAGAGAAGAACTAAATAGCTGCTTGTAAACATAAGCTTTTAAGATATTGCTGCACATGAATCCTTGGGCACACCAATGCAAAAGACACAAGTGAAGTATAACAGCACACCTTTTAATAATTTAAGAGTCCATGATCAACCACGATTCCCTTGAATGGCATAACAGACTCGAGGGATTGAATGCCCTACTCTTGCACAGAAGGCACATCGTTTGTTATTACAATTTATAGGATGGGTAAGGTGATGGTTTCATACATGACATAAGACTTTATTAAAATCAATCTTAAAACAGAATGAATGATACAACTTTGGGGGAGGGCGTAAAGGAGCAGAGAGACCTCCGATTTCATGCCCATGATTCTCTGGTGATGGCCAGGCAGCTTGACACACTTGTTAAGAAGTCTTATAGGAATTTTGGGTTCATACAGGTAGAGAATTTAAAAGCGAGGAAGTGATGCTATGCTTCTACAAATCATTGGTCCAATCACATTTGGAGTATTACATTCTGTTCTGGGCACATTATATAATGAAGAATGTTGGAGTTCCGGACAGAGTGCAAAGTAGATGTACGAGAATGATCCTCGGAACAAGGGATTATAGATAAAATGAAATGTTAGAGAGATTGGGTTTAATTTCCTCGCAGAAGAAAAGTTTGAGAAGTTGTTTTATTGAATTGTTCAAAATTTGAACAATTTTGACTGGGTAAAAACAGAGATTCCATTCCCAATATTTCATGTGTCAGTAGTAAGTGTCAGGATTTCATTATTGTCAGCAAGAGAGCGAGGAGTAAGATAATGACAAAAACCGAAATAACTGCAGATGCTGGAAATCGGAAACAAAAACTGAAATTTCTGGAACAACGCAGCAGATCTACCAGTACCTGTGGAGAGGAAGCATGTTCCTGGTCCATTGACACTCCTTCAGATGAGAAGAAATGCCTTCATTCAGGAATTTGGAATGTGCTACCTGGGAGAGTGCTGGAGGCAGATTAGATACGAGGTTTCAAACGTGAGTGATATATGGTTGAAAATGATGAATGCAAGGGCTACCTAGATAGAACTGGAGAATGGGACTGAGCTGGGTAGCCTTTTCAGGAGCCTGTACAGAATGGGTTAAATTGTTTCATCTATGATTCTACGTGTTCAGTCCTAGATTGCATTCAAAGGAATGATGACCTTGTGCTGCAGAGTGCATGACAAAAGAGAGTTGAGTTCGATTCTGGAATAATAGAAAATTGCACACATTGCCCAACAACTCCCTGGGATGTAGAAGGCTGGAAGTTGGTCAAAATGAAACGCATTAGTTCCACAGAGATTTAAAGGGTAGACACTGAGAAGCTGAATCTTAAGCTGGGGAGTTTATTATCTGGGATCATGGTCAGAGGATATGGGTTCAATCATTCACGCTTGACATTAGAAACAAAAGCCTCACATGAATCATTGACTGGATTGTGAATTACTGTAAACCTGCAGAAGTGTGGACTATCGGATAAGAGAATGTTTAAGGCTGAGCCAGGCAACCATTTCCATCCTTAAGGAATCGGGGATTTGGAGTGAACCCAGATACTTAGGAATGA